>NC_133129.1:40090505-40335505 GCF_048418815.1 Hemitrygon akajei
GGTGGGCTATAACTTAAATACATTTCATGCAAATATTAATGATGTGCTGAAGTTTCTTTTGACCCACTGGAAACTGGAATCCATCTGTCACACTGATTAGTGTTAATTTGCATTGTGAATTTTGCTTTAAGCAATAAAAAGGCAGTTTAGGGAGTGGGTGGGGGGATAGAAATGACAAACTTGGACTCTTGAGTTCATTGTTGAATATAACCAGAAGACCAGAATGATGTCCTTTGCCATATTCAGATCTTGTGTACAAATCTGAATTTCCATGTTTAATCCAAGTGATGCCATCTAAAACTATTCAAATAGATTTGAATAGAACACTGCACTAACAAACTGTTAATGTGAAGTAATTCACACACCTGCTTACACGTGTCATTTTTCCCAGAGTTGGCAACCCCACATTCAAATGCCCAAATCAGCATGCTCCAAGGCCCTCACAGTAATAGCTAGCAGTTCTCTTTACTTCCCCAGTCCATCGCAGATTGCAATACATTCTGCTCCCTTTTTGTGGTTGACTTACTTTGGAAGTTGAATTTAATGTGAGTTTGCTGTGAGCAGTGTTCACCATGATGGGCAGAGCAGTTCATTCCCCAACAATCTCTTTCCAGCATCTTTATCATTTTGACTGCATGAGATTAAATTAGATTTTGGATGCATCCTTGTTTAGTTCTTGTAGTAACTGGTTTATCCAGGGTGAGCAGAAAACTATTTATAATAGTTAACCATTGATTTTGTTTGCTCAACCCAAAAAATTAAAATTTAGGATGTGTTGATCACTATTCTAAACAGAGATTCTCTTTCAAAGATTCTTCAAAACTCATTTTCAGTTTTTATTTGCACTCGTCTTCTTTTGCACATTGGTGGTTTGTTAGTCTTTATACATTTTCATAAGTCTATTGTATTTCCTGTAAATGGCTGCAAAGAAATGAATCTCAAGGTAGTATATGGTAACATGTACGTCAATATATTTGAACTTTAAATGTCCTTTCATCTTTTCTGTACTTGAGTAATTCAATGCATTGAAGAAACATGCAGTGTTGTACTGTTTACAGAAAGAGTTAAATGTGTTGCGTATGGTAGAATTAACTGGGATATCCTGGTGGTGTTGTTAAATTGATTAGAAACACCATCTGCTAAGCAATTTGACTCTTGTAAGCAGATGTATATTGATGCATGGAAAAGTTTTGACATGGTTGCAATTGTTGGCATTAGTTCTAAATTGGCTGCCAAAAAATGAGGATAAGTCAGTTGCCTGCCTTCTGCTATTGAAGAGCAGTTATAAGAACATAAGAAATAGGAACAGGAGTAGACCATCTGGCCCATCAAGCCTGCCCTGCAATTCAGTAAGATCAGGACTGATCTGTCCGTGAACTCAGCTCCATCTACCTGCCTTTTCCCCATAACCCTTAATTCCTTTACTATGTAAAAACCTATCTAACTGTTCCTTAAATATATTTAGTGAGGAAGCCTCAACTGCTTCCCTGGGCAGAGAATTCCACAGATTCACCACTCTGGGGAAAAAGTTTCTCCTTATCTCCATCCTAAATCTTCTCCCCTGAATCTTGAGGCAATGTCCCTAGTTCTTGTCTCACCTACCAATGGAAACAACTTTCTTACTTCCATCTTATCTATCCCTTTCAAAATTTCTTGTGTTTCTATAAGATCCCCTCTCATTCTTCTGAAATCCAGGGAGTATAGAGCCAGGCAACTAAATCTCTCCTCGTGGGTTAACCCCTTCATCCCTGGAATTAACCTGGTGAACCTCCAAAGCCAGTTTATCCTTGAGTATGGAGACCAGAACTGCACATAGTATTCCAGGTGTGGCCTCACCAGTACCCTTTATAGTTGCAGCATGACCTCCCTGCTGTTGAATTCAATCCCTCTAGCAATGAAGACCAACATTCCGTTTGCCTTCTTAATAACCTGTTGTTACCTGCAAGCCAACTTTTTGCGATTCATGAGCAAGCACTCCCAAGTCCCTCTGCACAACAGCATGCTACAATCTTTCACCATTTAAATAATAATCTGCTCTTCTATTATTTCTTCCAAAGTGGATGATCTGGCATTTACCAACGTTGTATTCTATCTGCCAGACCTTGGCCAACTCACTTAACCTATCTATATCCCTCTGCAAACTCTCCACATCCTCTGTACAATTTACTCTTCCACTCAGTTTAGTGTCATCAGCAAATTTTGCTATGCTACACTGAGTCCCCTCTTCCAAATCATCAATTATATATGAAAAATTGTGTTCTGCTGAATGATATAAAATAATCTAAGTGAACAAGGCTGTCAGATGAAAATCAGCCATGTTTTACAAAGTTTGGTTTGGTGACAAAGTTGCATTGAATACAGTAATATAGAGACAAGACCATTGCTGGAAGTCTGGAGCAATGCAAAAAATGAAGGAATCTCAAGTCACACAGCATCTGTGGAGAGAAATGGACAGTTGACATGTTGGACTGAGACTCTTGATTCTGAATTTTGCCCTCTTTTCAGCCCTGATGAAAGGGTGGGGGGGTGCAGGAGAGGGAACATGAGCTGGCAGTTGAGAGGAGGAAGATAAGTGGGGGATGGGAATGATGTGAAAATCTTGGAGATGATATCAATTAATTTCCATTTCTGCTCCTCCACCTACTCTGTGTCTTTGCCTCTCAGCTGGAATTCGCATTCACCACCAGCTTGTGCTCCATACCCATCCTTTTTACTGGCTTCTGCCCTCTTTCCAAAGTGTGTCACATACTTAATTTTACTGAAACCACCAAAGGAGGAGACTTTGAGAGGTGATCAAAAGTTTACTGCAAGAGGGACAACTTGAATATCTTAAATTTCTCCAGATCCCCCTCTTTAATGAAGGAATTGCAGAGCTTGGGCAAAGATACAATGTCACAAGAGGGCAGTGTGCATGGTAGCATTGGCCACTCTGGCTCCAACCAATGGTGAAATTTCTGTTTATCTTTTCTGTGACTGAAAACACTGCTGATCATAAAGAACACTAAAATCTGTAAGTTTGCCTCAGCCAGTGGAATGACGAAAGTGCTATGTGGTTACAGGTTAACACGGGGAGAGGTTTCTCAATCAGTGCACTCAGGCGCAAAAGCATGCCAGTATCAAAGCAAGACTTAAAAAAACAGAAACCCTGCAGGCCTGCACTTCTGTCAGTTCTACTTGCTAACATCTGATCGCTTGAAAATAAGCTGGATTACTCGCATCTGCGTCTGGACTAGCTGGAGATGGAGGGACTGTTGCACACCCATCCTGATAGAAACATAGCTTCAAGACACCATTTCAGACTCTGCCATTCAGCTAGAAGGTTTAATCTCCTTTTGGGTGGACAGAAATGCTCTGACCTAGAGCAAGCCTCCTGGAGGATGTTTGTGTGTCGATATCAATAAGAATTGTTGGGTGAATGCCTCAGTAGTAATGACCCACTGCTCACCACACATAGTTTTTAAATGGCCCTTCTACTTGCTGAGTGAATTCACTGGTAGTGAGATTATTGCTGTTAACATCTCTTCCCCCTCACCTTCTGCTATTGCTGGGGAAGCTCCAGGAGCTCCACGGTGCAATCTGCAACCTCATAGCCACTCAGCCCAATAGTGTCTTTGTTGTTGCTGGTGCCTTCAATCATGTCAGCTTAAAAACAGCCCTGCCTGCTAAAGTTCTACAGACATGTCAACCTCACAACCAGAAGTCGCATCGGGATGCTGACTTCAGATCGGGGGGCGGGATGACTCAAAATTCAGCAAGAGCTACGCTCTCCTGTACCATCAGGAAGGCAAGACATGAGTGTGCACAGAAAATCCACAAACACTTTGTGACACCAAGGGGACATGGTACATGTGGTGGGATATATTAACTAACTGATTACAAGTACACCCTGCACATCAATGCCAGCAGCATCTCCCTTCCTGAGGGACTGAATGCTTTCTATGCCCATTTTGACCAATTGAATGATGTGACAGGGTAAATCCACGCAAAGCTGCAGGGCCAGACAATGTACCTGGTTAGGAGCTGAGGAACAGTGTAACCCAGCTAACAGGGTTTAACGGACATCTTTAGTATCTCTGATGCACTTCAAGGCAGTCGTCATCATTCCAGTGGCCAAGAGAACAGCGGTAACAGACCTATATGATTACTGCTCAGTGGCACTGATTTCAGCAGTCATGAAGTGCTTAACAAATAGTAGAAATTCCCATCTTCCAGCTACGTTGAACCCCTTCCAGTTCGCCTACTGCTCAAACCAGTTCACTGATGCCCTCCACTCCATCCTGTCCCACCTAGAAAGCAATGCCTCGTAGGCCAGGTTTTTGTTCATCTTCTTCAGCTGAACATTTAAGTCTGGTAGGTAAACTGTCCTCATTTGAACTCAACACCCCTCTCTGCAACTGGATCTTGGTCTTCTTGATGGAAAGACCCCAATCAATCCTAGTTGGCAGCAACACCTCAAGTATGATAAAGCAAGTGAGTGATAATATCAAGGCCACATAACCTGAGTATCTTTTTAATTGAAAATGCTTGTGTTTAAAGCAGTGGTCTCCCAGCTTTGTATTGTTTTGACATTATAACTAGTGTTCATACATGACACCAATCTGCATCTTTAAATGTGCCATCTGTCACAATAGATCAATGTGTGGTTTAAATGTGGATAGTTGTTGATGGGAATATGGTAGTGAGGGGGTTAGTGTGATGCTTTTACAGCTCAGGCGATCCAGATTTCAACTCTGTCTCCCTGTAGAAAGCAAGGGTTTTCTCTGGTTCCTCCGGTTTCCTCCCACAGCCCAAAGATTTACCGGGTAGGTTAATCGATCATTGCAAGTTGTCCCATGATTAAGTTAGCATTAACCGAGTCTGTTGGAGTTTGCTGAGGTGGCGTGGCTCATAGGAAGGGCCTATTCTGCGCTGTATCACACAAAAGAAATGATCTTATTGGATAATAGGGCAGGCAGAAAGAGCCAAAATAGCACTTACTGTTTTTAAAACAGATCCTTAACTGAAGACCCCAGTTTAATATCAGAACAGATGGATGCCATCAGTGGCATATATTTGATACTGCACAGAATGGAATGCACTCTAAAGGGGGGAGATAGAAAGTTCAGAGATCCAAAGATGTACCATTTATTGGTTAGTTGGTCCTGTGATTAGGCTAAGGTTAGATAGGTGGGCTGCTGAGCAGGGCAGCTGATTGGGCCAGAAGGGCCTGATCTGCGCTGTGTCTCTAAATTAATAAACAAGATCAAAAGCAATGAATACCAATTAAGACTTCCTATCCAATCATTTAATTCAGTGGAGTTGGTCAAGTCAGCAAAGGTAATATGTTCCATTTATTAATCTATTAAAAGTCTTGGGCAACATATCACACAGTATATCAATGAATATTGGAATGTGGGGCAAGTAGTACGATAACAGGGATTTAAATGTTTCCTATTTAGGAAGTGAAACATTGGATCCGGTAGAGATTAGTATACCACTTTCCTTGAAATTTGCACCACTAATTTAGATTTTAGAATTGCACAAATTATCACTTAAATATGATCAAAGGAAATGAAGAATAAATGCACATCATAACAAGAAGTGGTGATGTCAGTAAGACCACCTTTTTAAAAAAACAAACACAAAGAAAGCACTTGAACTTTTCTAAATCATCTCTCTAATTCTGTATTTGTCAAATCCACTGGGCCACACTTAGAGTACAACTTATTCTATCTTTCACATTTAACAGCATATAGTAGCACTTAAAAGTACAGGGAATTGTTCATCACAACAATGCAGGGAATTTTGGGGTTATTCCTGTTTAAAAAGTTTGGAAAGCTTGAAATTTAGCTTTGGGAAAAGCAGTTCCAAGTTTGAACTGAAAATGTTAAGAAAAATTCTGGCAGATAATACTTTCACCTGTGGGGTATAGCAAACTGGTAAGTGATCAATGCAAGCTTGTCAAAAAAAAAAGGAATTTGTTTAACTCACTTCAACACTGAACTGTTCCCACAACCTATGGACTGGCGTTCAAGGACTCATCGTGTCATGTTCTCAATATTTATTGCTGCTTTATTTCTATTAATACTTTTTTCTTGCATTTGCAGTTTGTCTTTTGTACATCGATTCTTTGTCTGGCCAGTTGGGGGCTGTCTTTCATTGACTCTATTGTGTTTCTTGTATTTACTGTGAAGAAAATGAACTCGGGGTGTGTATGGTGACATGTGTACTTAGATAATAAATTGTACTTTGGGCTTAGCTGCTGCCTAAGGCAGTAGTTGGAAGAGAAATAAAGAAGCATACAAAGGAAATTGAGATAAGTGAGGGAGAAGGTAATAAAAGTTCGCTGATATTTTGTAAAACGTAATTTTAAAGTTTGACCAGCTTTCTTGACCTGCTTGCCTGCCTGTGTTGGGGGGGGGATCCTTCAGTTTTGTAGAATTTATCAAGCAGCAAACCATATATTTCTCAGAATTTCATAGAACTCTTGCATTCAGAGCATTTATATTGTATCAAACACATCATTCAATTCTGCTTTCCTGTGTCTCATACAGAGAAACTTGTTTTTTATAGTTAATATTCTGTCTTTCCCTTATTGCTGATACTATTGTAATTCGGGCTTCTTACAGGGATATTATTTCATCCCTGAGCATGCTTTTAATTTAACTTTGGCTGTATTCGATTGTTAACCAATGTGCAAAACTAAATATGAAATATGGGTATGTATGAAATGATAGTTGGAACTGAAATAAGACAACAGTTACAAGCCATCTTTTCCCGTTTAATGCCATGCAAAGCATCATTCTAGAAACAGAAGTGCACAGCAGTGCCCTCATCTGGTGACAGTCGTGCTGCACTTTGTTTAAACAAATGTGAATTCTGATCAACCCCTTTCAATTTCAGACTATATTTCCAGTTTTGCTAGTTAATTTAAAACACTGTATTTTGGAGCTGGTCTGTGACTAGATGCATGTTTCACAAATCTGATGTTAGTTGAACAGTAAAGAGCTTCTACCTTCTAGTAACAGTTTGAACTCGATTTATGCCAGATTTTTTCATAACCTGTTAAATTACAACCTAGGAATTGTTTAAACAGAACAGAGTAGCTCTTTGGTCTTTGTGATAAAGTGTACTTCAGGCCACATAAAGTCAAACATTAAACTAAAGCTTCTCGTGATGTTTGGGGAAATTGCAATGAAGATATAATCTGAGTGCCAGAGTGATAGAGGGAATGTGCAATATTGACACTGTCAATAATTTATTTGCTGTTTAAAATTTAAACATTTATATAATTATTTTCTGAGTATTAACAATTACATTCATTTTGAAATTCTTCAGGTCATGCTCTACCAGATTTAACAGAGCAGTTCTCTCCCCCAAGTCTGGCTCCAGCAATCCTTGTGAAGTTAATAGAAGCTATTGAAAGAACCGGTAAGATGGCTAAACCAAACATAATTCAAGTTTCTGAAATAGAATTTTGGATTAAAACTAATAATAGAATTGTTTGTTAAACGATTACCAAAACGAACACTTAGTCTGAACAAGTGGCTTGTAATTACATTTTTGTAAGAAAATTACAAACAAAATCATAATTTGTAGTCAACTAAGATATTTCAATTCTTAATTGTCATTTTTAGTTAATAACATTAGCACTACAACTTCGAACTGATTTGCTGATTCGTCAGATGGAAAATTTAATGAATGATGTTGAATGCGCGAGTTGCTTGCAACATTAATAAAAGCAGTAGTTTGAGGATAGTGCAACTCGCGGAAATGAAGGACCTATTCAACACTTAAAATTGGCTCCTTATCTGGTAATGTTAGTGGTTTCTTATGATTTCTATAGTTATAACTGATAGTTTAACTTGTCACTTAGCCTTGCTGTTTCTAAACCTTCCAGTACGATTTGAACTTGAAGCTCACTTAATGCAAGCATTTGATTTCTTTCTTAGGTCTTGAGAGTGTCAACTTATACCGGACTTCTGGTTCATGTGGTGGTGCTGAATTAAAGCAGTTGTTGGATTATGGTAAGTGTGCACTGGATTTGGCTCCTTTTCTAGTTGTAATACTTAAGTCATGATGTAAATGTATACACAGCATTCCTTTAGCTTTTATATTAATGCTTACATGCATCACCAGTTAAATGATCTCTTGATCTCTCTTGCTCTTCTTCCTTCCTGCACTTCCCTCTTTCTCCCCCCCCCCCCCCCGCTCCCCTCCCATCAACACCTATTACAAAACAAAACTGATGAAGCATTGTATTTTCTCACTTTTCAAAAAAGAGTGGGGGGAGGAGTGGAAGAGAATATAGTTTATGGCTAAAACTTTACAACTTCTACTTTTCACTAAAAAAAAAATTAAAAATCATGTAGATTTGGATAGCCCTCATGTAGCCTTGGCGTGAAGCTCCTGAGAGAAACAACTAATCCGTAGTCATAGGTTCGGCTTTTCCATACAAAACTACTTTTATGTATTCTTTTGATTACCACTAGGGGGCTGCTTAGTACTGTGTTTCAAATTGACCATATTGCAGAAATAATTTCAGAATCAGGTTTATTTTCACTGTCTTTTGTGGAATTTGGTGTTTTACAGCAGCAGTAACAGTGAAAATACATTATTACCAAGGGACACGTGCTGTCAGTTCATTTTTCTAAAATAAATTTATTTCATTATCATTGAGATTACAATTGTTGCTGTCAATTCTACCTTTTACATATTATTTTAATTATATCCAGTTTTGTGTTGATTTGCACAATAAGCACATTTAGAATTAAAAGGCAAATCTTGTAAAGAACTGATGTTTTAATAAAATTCAAAAACTGATAAAAATTGCACAGGAATTCTTTCTGTCTATTCTAATAAATATCAGAATTGGGCTTATTTTCACTGACAGGTCGTGAAATTCATTTTGCAGCTACAATACAGTACACTATTTACTATTCACATAAACTTTACATCACAGGTACCAGCTACATTTTGAATTTCACATTTGAGACCAGTTTTATCTAGACATTGAATAAAGGCAGATTAGTTGACCACTAACTTGTTTTCTCCTGTATGCCAGGGTACACTTCAGTGGAATGAGACCCATGTCTGTTGTTTTTTTTCTCTCTCTTGCCGAAGAGTAAGGCAGTATTTGTATCCATTGGTACTACTCTAGTTGTGAATGAGAATGGGCTACAGATTGAACTTTGGCTCCTTCTGATTAATAAAACACACCAGCACTATCCAATCCTACCTCTGGGGTGTCCTCAAATGGCTATTTATGGAAGTTTGTTTTTTTTTTAATGCTGAAAAGCTGCCTTGCACTTGGGCTTATCTGAAAACGTATCCCATAACAATGCCTCTGCTTTTTGTAAACAGAATTTGCCATGCATATAAATCTGTGCTTTCCCTACAAAGTTAAGAGTTCAGTGAAACTCACAACAACCGATTTGTTTTGAAAATAGTTCTGTGTAGTTATATGTATTTCTCTATGGTAGATGTAGCTTCGGTGGACGTTGAACAGTTTGATCTGCTGTCGCTAACTGAGGCATTAAAGCAATATCTTCAGGAATTACCAAGCCCTGTCATTCCAACATCCATCTACAGTGATATGGTTTATATAGCTCAAGGTAAGAAAGAAATAACTTGAATTTATAATGAAGTTTTCTGTTTTAAAATAAACATCTCAGGCATTGAAATCGAAAGGGAAAGCTTATTTAAGTAAATATGTTAATTCTAAAAATCATTCAGGAATTGAAGGTTGCCATGTTGGGGTGGGATAAATATATATCATTTATATATTGATACTTCTTTACCAAATGTTCAGGAGTAAATTTTGCACTTGACTATCAAAGATGATTTAAAGATTTCAACAGATTTCCAAGGGCAAACAAAAGATCAAGTTAGCTGGAGGATAGATTTGGCTTTTTGAAAAGTTCAGTGACTTATTTTTCTTATTTACTTTATGTCCCCAACCTCTCTCTTTTTGCCCTGGTCTCATTCTTTGGCAGTTCACTTGTACCTTTGCTTTGATTGTTAACTTCAGATCTGTTTGTGCATGTTGGCAAAATGAAAAGAGCCATAGAAAACTACAACAGGGGAACAGGTCCTTTGGCCCATCTCCATGCCAAACTATTAATGTTTTCATTCATTTTATATCCATTTGGTGGCTTAACTTTAGTCAGAATTTGATTTTTAGTTTATTCAGCACAAACTAGAATAAATAAAAAATTATTTGACTAAGTTGTCCATGAATTACTTGAGCAGCACCTGGATAAAGATGTGAGCATCTAACATGATCTTGATCTGGCACATAGTTCTCAGACACTTCACCACCACATGTACCCTGTGGTATATGAAGTTGGGGTGTGGTTATGTAACAAATATAAAAATGAGGGGCATGATGTTCTGTACAATCTGTAGTGCTGGTTAGTCTGCAGTGTGTGTCTAACGTCAGTGCACAATGCAATGAAAGGATGTGGTTTATCCTATCTGTTCTATCTATCAATTGTCCAATCATTTGCATTAGAGAAATAGCAGACCTATAGTACAGCACATACTAAGTACTTGTGGTCTGTGTCTCAATGCATGCAGTTTTCCATTAGCTGCCCGCAGTACCTTAAAGTTTCTCTTTTAAACCAGGCGTGGATTACTAACTGTCATTATTAATCTATATGTTTCCTTGAATTTGGATGCAATGTATTTTGATAATGTATGCAGCATGTTCGTAGATCTTTTGCCTGGTTATGGACAGCCATGATACCTAACTTTTTTAACTACAGAGGTACTCAATACAGAGGAGTGTGCACAGTTGCTGAGGAGAGCTATCCGGTCCCATAATGTGCCTCAGCAGTATTGGCTTACTCTTCATTATTTGATCAAGCACTTCTGCAAACTTTGTCAAAGTTCTGGGAAGAACAACCTGACTGCACGAGCCTTGGCGGAAATTTTCAGTCCTCTGCTTTTTAGACAACAAGCGGCAAGGTATGTTTGCTACTGGGAAGTGGGTTTCTGAAGTATTTGAGAAACATCACAAGACATTAAAACATTTTGCTGGTTAGATATTTAATAGTTTTTTTTAAAACTGTTTAAGATTAAATTTACTGTTGTAATATTTTAAACATGTCTTGCTTTCCACGGTTTGAGATTTTGAACTTTTTTTTAAAATCTTATCTAGTTCGGATATAAATCCTGAATATCTCACAAAAATTATAGAAGTACTTATAGCCAGTGAATGCCACGAAACCCAGACTGCACAAACGCCAGCACCAGGTAAGATTCAATGTGATTGCTTGTTGCTCAGGATTTGATGTCAAACCTGAATATTTAAAACGTATGGTTTATGTTAAGTGAAAAGTTGTTCTGACTCCAGCTCAATTAGTTTGTATTATGAATGAAGAACTAATCTAGTTCTACACTATTCATTTCAGAAAAAAAATTAATGCATATCTTGTATTTCTAAATTTGTTCCATTAATGTCTATTTTAGTTTATTCTCATTTAATAAGATGACTTGGTATAACTTTCCCTCTCTCCCCCTCCACCCTCAAATTCTGTTATTTGAAATTATTCTACAAGATTGACCTGGCACTGGATAATTTTGTTTTGTTGTACAAAAAACCCATTTATTTTTCTGTCTTACGTTGATCGCTGTGAAGAACTAACTTTGAGCTTTTTGATAGTAGATCTCATTTTTAATGTTTTTAAGTAATGAATTGAATGTGAAGCTAGTCAGCAAGAATGCCAGTGATCCACCTGAAGAATTGGCTTCCTTACATTTGGTTTCTTTCTTTCCCTTTAGCCACTTGAGCTTGCATATTAAACATTAAAAATCAAAATTCCATGCAACTTTTTAGTAAATCAATTGCATGAAAAATAAGGTGTTCTTAGATACCCATTTCATGATACAAAACTAATACTTTATATTATCTACGTTCTTGTGTAAATTTCATTATCTTACTATCAATATAATTTCAGTCAAAACCAGCAATCTGAGTAAGATGGGGAAATGATTTAACGTCCTTTCCCTGATTGAGAAGGGTGTCCTAAGTAACTACTTGTTCTGTAGAACTTCAAATATGTTGCATAGACTGTTCTAGCAGGCTGAATCATTTGTTCCTCCCGCCTATGTGTTTTTGGTGGGCTGAAGGAGAAGTAATTTGACCTATGCTCAGATTTTAATGAATATAAAATTTTGAATTTTAATTTAAAATGGAACACATTATAGCATAGTTAAGTCTTATAACAGGGTTGGGCAACCTTAAGCACAAATGACTTTCTAGCATGCATTATTCATTAATTTGAGGCAGTACATAACTAGATGTATTTAAATGGATAATTCTCATATTTCAAGTTTTTTTATGGCGTTTATCTGGCCCACTGTCCGCTCATTAATACGCAGTCTGGCCCACAGAGGCAAACAGATTGCCGACCCCTGTCTTAAAATTTAACCTGTTTTTAATGACTCTTCAGTGAGGGTGCTGGATGGTGGCAGCTATGAATAGTTATCCTGCTTTGTCAGTCAGATATAGGAGTGGTGAAAAGTAGCCCATATGGTTAAGCCTTAAAGACTCACGTGCATTCTCAATAGTGACCAGTACATTGAAATGATTGTAGTTTGTGTGTCAGTTACTGGATACATGAATGTCCATACTAAATAATTTCTAAATGAATATTTGCATAATTTTTATCTGTAGTTATCTTTAAGCCAGTAGTTAAGTAAAAAAAAATCAAGCATTTGAATCACATGTTAGAACATTAGTGTAAAGAGTTTTTTTGCCAATTTTCTTCTTGGCCTTAACCATTATAGAAGTCTCCCATAAATGGAATATTTTATTTATTTAACACCTGAAGAGGACTCAAAAGCAAATTTATAACATTCTTGGGATCCCGATGAGTTATCCATAGTCTGTTTTAAATGTGGCTTACCATTGAGCTAGTATCAAAATACAATAGATGTGGAATTACTTTCTCAATGATTTATTACAGTCATATATTTAGTGCTGTCAGTTACAATTCCATAAATATTTGAAGTCAAAATATTCTATTCTTTATCTGCTTCTGTTCTATAAACCTTAGGCACAAGGAACAAAGCCTCATCTAAGTACATAATGTTCTTGACTTGAAATGGCTTCAAATTTCTAATTTCAATTTACAAAATTCCTTTTCCATTCCTTTTGGTCATCTTGCATAATTGTGCATTCACGCCAACTCTGGACTTGGTTGCCATACACTATCATCCCTTTTGTGTTTTTATTTTTCCCCAGTTATCCTCATCAGTCAAAAATATTAGCTCCAATTTTCTTTGTGCAGCGGCTGTTGACTTGCTACTTGCAGCATTTTCTGTTTGTATTTCAAACTAACTTAATGTTGCAACACCAAAATGAAAGCACAAAATGCAGGTTAGGTAGCAAAAGCTAAACTCTTCCAGCTCTATAAACCTGTAAGATATCCGCAGTGCTCAAATTCTGGTAATTTATGAATTTAATCACTCCTCCTTTGGCAACCATGTCGAGGACTGTCAGTTTTGGAAATCTTCTGTCCTCGTCCTCTCCCTGCTCCTTTCTGTCCTTTTCAAAACGGTTTTTTATCCAAACTCTTGGTCATCAGAATAGTTATATTCATGTGTGAAGGGCCCTCCAGTTTTGTTCCTAAAGTCACCTTGTAAGTAGAAATGGTTGCCTCTCATGTCACTGAGGTTAGTTTGTTGTTTATACCCAGCAATCCAGGAAGTCCAAAGTTCAACAACTGTTTTGTACTAACTTAACTAGTCTCTATAAAATCACAGAACAGTAATTTAGGGAAAGAGATTTTTAGCTCCAGATTGCCTTGCTGCCAAAGTTTCTGGGAAATGAATATGTTTGAAGTTTACTCATCACTTTGAACAAAACTGTCTCTGGGCATTGCTTGATTCTATTCTGTAACCCATGCTTCTTCCTTTTGGACATTATTCCTTTCTTTGGGTTATCAAGAAAATGAACGTGCTTTTGAGTCTAAGGAAAATTGAAGTGATATTTATGAAATAATTTTATATTACACCCCCCCCCATTAATCATGTCCTCACCATGAAATTTAGCTGCATTATTTAAAATTCATATTTTAATAATGTTAAGTGAAATAAATGATGGTCATTTTTAGACACAACAACTACCTATACATCCACAGTGGTGTATATGATGGATGAGTCACTGCTGGGCACCATATTGTTTGAAGGTGTTAGTTTGAGGCATCCACAGAAAGTATGCTGAGTAGCCAGATTATGTCCATTAGTGTCCAAATCTGATTTGTTGCCAAAGCTGCCATTTTGAAGCTTAGTGCTTCAATGAATATGCACTAATGCACTTTATCGAACAGCCACTGAGCCAAAAGGACTCCAGTCTACATCATCCCCCACTCCAAACAGCGTTATTTAAAAGTTCATGAATTTTTTACAGCTTAGTTGATTTATTTCTTCAATGCTACACTTCTGCATGTGTTTTGTGGTTTTGCAAGGTGGTTTAAATTGCAATTGAATATAAGCAGTAATGTAGCTGTAGTAAGTCTACATTTTATTGTTGCCACTAGCTGACTAGTAAAAACTTTGGCATCTGGCATCTTTCAGCTAGTGAGAAATATTTGTATCTTTTGATTTCATCATTCACTTCTACACAAGGAATATTGTTGGTTTTCTATTTTTTTTTTAAAAAAATCAACTGTTGTGTTGTCAGAGACCAGCAGAGTTAGAGAAAAGTACACTGGCTTTACAAGAATGAGTCTTTCCCATGCAACAGTGTGCAGTTGACTGTAAATCATTTTCATGTGCTCAAGTGAAAGCAGTACTAATGTTGAAACCAAACGAAATCCACGGACTTTAATGTGCAATTGGTACAAGATCATAGACAGTGAATCATGCTGCATACCACCTTCCTGGCTTCAGTCGTAATGGGAACCATAACAAATGATTCTTGGGCAGCTTGCATACAGGGAAAGCACTGCTGCTTCACAAAATGTGATGGAGCTTTGCTCTGATAGGGTACTTAATTTGTCAGTGTTTATTAAGCTTTATCTGCTGTTTGCTCAGAACTTTGTTGCTCTGAGAAAATTAGGTATGTGGTTAAACCAGCTGAGAAGTAGGAGGAAGTACAACCTAGACATTTCTTTCCTGTCTGTGCAATACAATTCCACTACCTGGGATCTCAGTTCCCCATTGACAGTCACATGCTTTGCCTTCCTTTCTGTCACGGTCCTTAATGCTTCCTGCTTGGCCACCAAGATAAGTTACTACAAATCATAGGATGTTCAATATGAATTCTCTTTTTTGCCTGCTCTAAAGTAACCTTGCTGGGTAGAGCTTAGCTAGTGAAAGACAGGCTATTGACTCTTCTGGGGCAGACTGGTAGCTTAGCTGTTTGAACTCCCGAGCAAGTCTAGAGACCTGGTTATGGACTCCACCAGCTCAGCATGGGTAGCAGCAATCCAAGTGGACTATCCACTAATCAGCAAAACAGAGACCAGTAGAGTAGCAAGGGTGGGAGGGTAAATGCTGGCCGGAGAGAATGTAGCTGGTTCATACTCCCATGTAAACATCATAGCAACAAATTAAAATAACTTTTTGAAAGGCTGGCTTGCCTTGAGAAATTGCAAGATACTTTGCATTCTGATCTTCCATCTTAATGGCATTAACTGGTGTTTGTTATTAGAGTTGCAGCAAGGTAACAGATTCTTCTGGCCCAGTTACACCCATGTAACTAATTAACCTACAGTTTGTGTTTGGAATTTAGGAAGAAACTAGCATTTGGAAGAAACCCCCACAGTAATGAGGACAACACACTACAGACTACTTACAGACAGCAGTGGAATTGAACCTGGGTCACTGTCTCTGTAATAGCATTGGACTAACTGCTATACTCAGTGCTGCCCTGATTTTGAGTGTTTGTTCTCTCAGCTTTTTGTTTGCTGTATTCTTTGGGAGCTGCGACTTAAAGCATTGCATCCAATTTGTTTCACAAGTTATGAAACTGTTAGCTCCCGCAAGCTGTGCTCCAAGCTCAGTGTAAAACCCTATACCAAATTTGTATTCGACTTGTTTCAATGATTTCTGTACTCGGATTTCTTCAGGCCATCCCAATGTAACAAGTGTTGAATTTTGTACGTTGAGCCTTTTCACTTAGCATCTTATTGAAGTATCAGAGCCTGCTGGGCAGGGTGTGCACAATTGTGACCTTTAAGAGTTTGGTATTTGCATTCTTTACCATTGCCCTGCCCACAATGAGCCACTAATATCTAGTGTCTGAACCTCTTGTAGGTTTCACCTCTATATTACAACTACAGGAAAAGCAATGCAGATTACTAAGCTGGAGGCACAGCAACTGAAGTCAAGCATCTGTCTTTGTGAAATTTTTTTGCGTTAACTGGCGGATACCTCAAGATCAAGGCATATGACTAGAAGTTGTGACTGGAAAGGTTTGTGGTGGAGAAAGAGGAAGGATTGCTCAGAAGTATGCTTGAGTGAGAAAGGGGATTCTGTATCGCTGTAACACTCATCTTTGATATTTCTAGAGCAAACCCGAGGAAATCTGCAGATGCTAAAGTTCAAACAACGCACACAAAATGCTGGTGGAACACAGCAGGCCAGGCAGCATCTAAAAAGAGAAGCACACGTCAGGACGAAGGGTCTCGGCCCAAAACGTCAACTGTGCTTCTACCTCAATAGCTTGAGGTCTCTAATACCTCAAGCCTTTCTAAAATTAGGAAAATGTCCAAACTTAGTTCAGAGTTCATTATAACTTCATTAGTTGCATTGTCTGTTGGAATTTGAAGTTATGGGGCTGGGTATTTTGAAGAACCTTTGGTCTGGAGAGGAGTTAAATTCCCCAGGTGTCATGATGGGATCTGAAGTAAAAGTGATTAAATCTAAAATGATTAGTGAAGCTTGTGTTGCTGTAAAAACACAAATGCACACACTTTACTACTCTCTATCAGTTACACAAGTCTGCTATCCTTATCCAGTCTGAACAATATTTGACTACTAACATGTTAATGTGGTTGACTCTTAAACTATATCGAGGGGAACTATGAATGCATAATAAATTCCATCCTTCCCAGCGTACTGCAAATGAATAAATCATAGAGTTGAATTTGGTGGTTGAATGACAAATGATCAAGCACTTTTCATGTATGGATTGTGAAAGTTACTGCTAAGCCAGCATTTTTTTTTATATAGTCTACCTCCAATTATTCCTGAGAAGCTAGTGGTCTTAAACCTGTACACCTTGGTTCCAAATTAAATTCCTTGGTTCATTGGGAGGCAGTTTCAGCTATTTAACCTAGTAGTTGTGTGGGTATGGTTTCCATATGTCTGCCATTCTCCTCTTCATAGGTGGTAGAGTGTGTGAGTTGAAATGTGTTGAATAGAGGTTTTAGTTTTTGCAGTATGTCTTGTAAATGGTACAGATGGTAGACATGGTAAACTGGAAGGAGTGGATAATTAAGTTTGGGTATCAGTTGGTTAGAGTACGATATCATGGATGATAATTATCTTTTTATGTTATTAGGAGTTGGACTTGAACAGATAAGAGTAAAGTATTCTATCAAAAGCTACATCTTTTATAGATTTTTAAAAAATTAAGATGGGTCATTTATACACCCAGCCTTTGATCTGCTCTTGCAGCCCCAATATTGGTTGTCCAGTTAAGCATCTCATCATTAATGATTGCAAGATATTGATGATTCATTCTGTCAAGCATAATGTCAAGAGGTGGTTGTTTGATTCTCTGATATAGGTTGCCCAATGCTTGTGCACCATGGATGTAATTTGTCACTTGTCAGAGCAACCTTAAATGTTTCTTAGGTCTTGATGTGTAGGAATATGAACTTTCACTGGCTAAGGAGCTGTGCTTGTAATAGAACAAAGTGTGCCAGTCACCAAACATGACATTTCGGACATGATGAAGGAATGATACTGAAACGTCTGATGATGATTGGGACTAAAACTCGTGCAACTTATTCTGGAGCTGAGAGATCCATATGATCACTGTCTTCCTTTGTACAATGCAAGGCAGCAGCTACTGAGGAGATTACCCCAACTTATCATCAAATTCAGTTTTAAGAGCTTTAATGTTACGAAGGGGTGGGAGGAGAAAGGATCAGGATATGACATAAAAGACATGTCCTCAATTTGCCCTTAGAAAGGCAGCCAATTCTGTCCATGTTTGGACCAAAAATAGAGTAAGGTCCCAAGTTGAGGACCTGGTGAAAAACAAAGCATCGTTTAGCATTTTCTTGGGAAGTGCTTTGTGAAAGCCTGGTTTACATCCCATTCCAGTGTTTTGAAGATGGTTAAAAGAGGAGCAAAAAATAGTCAAAATTGGTTTGGAGTGTGGACAGGATGTGACACTAAAGTAACTTGACTAGCAGCTGCTTCTTGAACAAAGTTATTAGAGCAACAGTGTTGCTTGAACTTTCAACTTGTGCTCTATGGGCTCATGTTAATTTTTATGTGAATAAAATTGACTAAAGACAAGTTACTGTGACAGAATTGAGGAAGGCCTGTAAAATAGGTCATTCTTTCAGCACGTGTTAGAAGATGGTTGCTTTGTTGCTGTTATGATGGGCCTCACATCCTTAAGAATACAAATGTCTTTAGTGTTGCTGCTTTTGATTTGGCCATTCCCATTCATACTCAAATGTGACAAGTCTAAATTGGCTTTTAGCCATAAGCAAGTTGAGAAGATTTTTGGGGAATAAAGTTGTACTTTAAGTACATCTCGCTGGTTTGGAAGGTTAATTTCCTAGAGCAGTTCAGCTTCTGGAGAGTATTCCTTAAGTCTGTGAGCTGTGTTTCCTGCCACGTGGCCACTTCTATTGAAATACACTGTGGACTGAAATATGAGCTATCTAAAGTAATGCAGTTTTGTTTTGCACCTGTAGTCTGACCTGAGGGGATTGATAGATTCAAAGTTAGATTGCTTGAGGAAGGAAGAAAGAGGCTTGAGGAAGGCTTTGGTATTTTTGCTGAACCAGCTTAGCTGCTTCCTGCATGTAGCTGCTTGAGGTACTTTGCTTTCCTGCAGGGACTATTTTTAAAGTTTTTTTTAGTGTTTCTGAAATAGGCTTTGGTATTTTATGCATTGGAAATACCACTTGAAAATAAAATTCTTACTAATGAGAGCTTGCTAACTTGCTGTCTTTCTCCTTCCCACCATCTAAACCAACCCCCTCCAAGCATGCACACAAGATAGAAATCCCAAACTCAGCAAATATTTGAGCTAACTTGGGTTAATGTTTAATGCAAGATCTTTATCATTAGTTAAATACAGACCACTGGCTGTGCTGGAAGTACAGAACTTGGGTTCATTTTTTAATAATTAACTTTGTGCTCTGCAGAGGTACCTGCACTGTCATTGCAAAGAGTTCATACGTTAAGTTGCATGCATTTCTGGAGTGACTAATTACAAGAAACTAATGCTCAGATACATTGCTCAGTATTTTTAACTGCAAGATTCCATGAAATCACTTGGGAAAGTCAGAAGCCAGTTGACTTTGTTCTACATTCGTTTGTCCAGAATGTTGTAGAAGAACCTGTCTGAAAATAGTTCATTAAAAAACACATTAGTGGTAATGCATCATAAAATGTTAGTTTATCTATGAATACATTCTTGTAAACTCTCTGATCTTGTTTCTTACCCTTACAAATCGTAGTGTGTTTTTTAAGTTATATTTGCCTTACCCAGCTCAGCCACATTGTTCATGGTACTTGGCATAGTTTTGTTTAGGGCTTCCCAACTTTTTTTATGCCATGGATCCCTACCATAATGGGGGTGCTGGAACCCCTGGCTTATTTGAATGCAAGGTTTATGCTATGTAGAGGCAGTGGAAAATCACCTGTCAGTTGTACCTGTACTAGTTTAGCATTTAGGTGCAGGAAGATAGACTGGTTTGAGTTGAGTGTTAACTTGATTGTACAAGTTGTCCGCATCAAAGGCTAGGCTCTTTGGTAAAGCCCTGAAGGTTTAATTTTTCCTGTCCTGGTGTCATAAACTAAATTAAATCTTTTTTCCACTAGTAATATCAATAACTTTGAATTTAATCAGTGTGTTTTTCTGCAGTGTTATGATTTATTTTAATGGTACCTTTTTAATGTTAATTATTTAAATAAAGTGAACTTTTTAAAATAATCTGTGCTGATAATCAGGAAAGCAGCAGGTGCTTCCATGATGGGTTTTATGTTAACACTTGTTCAGTATTGGATTTTGTTCAAAAGAAAATCTTGTTGCAGTCTTCCTCCAGCAGACAAAATAGCAGTAAAAAAAATCAAAAATTATAAATTTGTAAAGTACTCTTCATAAATGGTTTATTAAAAGCTTGTATAGTTGCTTTTTTGGATTTTGAATAGGTTCTTAATTGTATCTAGTTGAGTTTTTGGCTGATACTGTGATTTTAATTACCAAATGGCACTGTTGTAGTGAAGTCAGCTTTTGAGTGGCATTAAATACTTCACTTTGATTTAGATCTACTTTGATCTTGTAATCTTGCTAGGAGAAAGTAAATGCTTCATCCCAAATGCCAAAGTATTTCAAAGCGAAGCTCTATATATGTAGGCACGTATGTGCGGAGTTTTGTCCTGTGTATGTGTTATTCCTGTTGGACTTTGCACTACTACC
This sequence comes from Hemitrygon akajei, assembly GCF_048418815.1. Lineage (NCBI taxonomy): Eukaryota > Metazoa > Chordata > Chondrichthyes > Myliobatiformes > Dasyatidae > Hemitrygon > Hemitrygon akajei. Next base: position 40,111,108 of record NC_133129.1, read on the forward strand.
ACTACCCTTGCCTATACCATTGTTTGTTCAGGTCAATTGATGTATATATTTTTTTCAAAGCTGTTAGTTCATTTAACTAGAATTAATATTTTGTTAATTTTTTAATGAATTTATAGGTATTTTGAAATGTGTGGTAATTTAGTTCACCTTCAACTTCGTGTTCCAGGGATAAAATATGTTTAAAATAGTGTAAGTCCTAACACTTCTTGAAATGAACTAGCTCTGTCTACTGCCAAATGCATTGAGGAGCCTACGTGCTGCAGTTAAGGTTTTGTCAGCCTGCCAAAAGTGGGATGTACCAAATTGGAGCCCTTAAATGTGAAAGGGAATTTTTAGTGCTAATATAATCTGCTGGATTTTGATTTGTCTGCTAGGTCTGTTTAAATGTAATTTTTCCATTTACTGAATTTTGGAATAGAAATAAAATGATACTGAAATGCACTGCATATAGGAAATGAGCAGGAGTGGTCTGGTGACATTATCTTGATTGGATTGGCTGTGCTGTATGATGTAAGAGGTTACAGTGCAGCCCTTCATAGGTTTTAAAATGAATTCCAAGACACCATTATAAAAAGACTGCATTTGTTCTTATGATTGACCCTGAACAGCAGTGCTTGAATCTTATTGTACAATACTGTTTGGAATATGGAAGAACTAGAATTAGACTACCATAGAACAGAACTTCACTGTGCTACAGATTTGATGTTTTACATAGAAATGGATCCACCAGGTAAAGCTGCAATAAAACCAAGCCAGATTCGGTTTTAATGTATATATGTGCAATCTTTCCATATTAGAAACATGTATGTTATCCTTTTTAAATGTGAGCAATGCGGGATTTGGAAATGTTTTAATTTTTCGGGAGAACATGTCTTGGTTACTGTGAATGAGGAAGATAACCCACAACCCCCATTTTCCCCCATTCCCCTCTCCCACCCCCAACCTCTTTGTACTGGACCCTTAACTTCAGAGCTACATGGGGATACTTTACTTATTCTTGTAATTCTATGTAATGATAGACTAAAACTAGCTATATTTATTCTTACAATAATACTGGTCAAAAGAAATTTTCCAAAACTGTTTCATCTTGCTGCAAGGTTGATAACTAAGCTGATGTTTAGCAAAATGCATTGCAGTTTATTTTCCTTGGAATTACTAAAGAGTGCATTTAATTTTAAAAAAACTATTCCGAGGTAAGTGATTACCTAATAATGACTGCAAGGAAGCCCCTGAAACTGCACTGAGAAATTAAACTAGTATTTGATAAGCATCGTAGCAATTTTTTTTTAATTGAGACCAGTGCAGGATTTGTTTGACATTTGAAATGATGTGCAATGTTAAATTCTAGTTTCATGATACAAGGGCTGAATTTTAAGAGGAAAGTTGCGCATTCCAGGGTTGTTCGTGCTGGAGAATACCTACATTTCAGCAGCCAAACTGATGAAATGCTGCTTCGCTTTAAACTCTTAACATTGACCAAATATTACAGGGCTGATTTTTCTCCTTTTAATTTGTATCTAGTTCTAATTAATCAGTGCTAAATTCTAAATTTTACAGAATATTGTTCAGAATAGTGTTAGAAATTAAGAATAATATGCAGTTTTAATCAGTAAGCTTGTTAAATTGTGTTAAAAGGGGGGAAATCTCTTAAACAAGAATATTTTTATAGAATCATTTAAGTTAGCTAAAAGACATAGGTTTTTAATTTGCATTTTAGATACTTGTATTATATAATAGTAGCTGGTTCATTTTCTTTCTGTGACATAATGTGCAACTCAAAACTATAAAGAGCCTGACTGTGTTTAGTTCCTGTATATTAATGACTGATCTTTGACGGTTTAATATCCACTGGAGCTGAAAAAAATTCTGCAGTATTGTTTTTATTGGCTGTAGAATTTGTTTCTGTATGGTTCATTTAAAAGCTTTGGAGCAGGGTTTCAGTCAGTATCTTAACTCTTTCAAAGCCGTACCTCCCTGCTCCCATTCTCCCATTCCTCCTCTTTCACATCCTCTTCCCCCCCCCCCCCCCCCACCACCACATATTAAAACAATTGAAGGGCTTAAGTGGATCTGGAATAGAGTTTGGATACTTTTTAGAAAGCAAAGATTTGATAGAATATTTGAAATTTTTAAGCAGAATATGCTTTAATGTCAGATTTAATCTGACAGATGTGCTAAGGTTTGGTGTTCTGAATACTTCATTTAAAAGAATGTCATTGACTTTTATTTCCCGATGCTATATAATTTATGTAATGCTGAATATTTTAAACATTTTTGCTTGGCAAGCTTCTTAAAACAATGTGTATGCATATTTTTTCATTGTTTTAAAAGTGCTGTAGAATGTTTCTGATATAATTTGGTGCAGGCTTTGAGAATTCCTTAGAATTTAGTAGTGTAAGTAAAGAGTGAGAATTGTCCTACAGAAAATAAGCCAAGATATTTCAGAATTATGTTGAAATTTGACACTATCAGTTAAATTCATTTTCAGCATCTTTTGGTTTGCACATACCTGTGTACAGAATCCTAAAGCAAAAACGGATTCTGCAAAGCTAATTTGGAGAGATATGCTCATTCTTATTGCAGTTAGATCATTTCTCCATATTGTGGAATATTGTTATATTTCCTTGGGATGGAATAGTGTATTTGACCCCTGCATTGTAGTCATGTTTCAATCAACTCCCTTAAGTAATACTTGTTTTTTTTTTGTTTATTGCAAGTGTGTTAGCATAGAATGTTATTCTGGTGAAGCTAACAGGCATACATTTTTAACTCTAACCAACTGCAATGGTCTAAAGTTAATACATTGTTATATTTAACTACAGAGTATATAATTAAACATTTGAGAATAGCAAGTTAAACTGTGTATTCTCTTTGCTATTTGAAACTTGAAATCTGTGTTACTATAAACTTGTTATATACTGGGTATGGAAAAAGAAACATTTTAGCACTTTGAAATTATTCTTAAATTTCATTATTTTCAATTCACACAGCTTTGCCTCCAAAACCACCAAAAGCTACACCTGTAACTAATAACGGGATAAGTAGTAACATGTCTCTACAAGAAGCTGAATGGTACTGGGGAGACATTTCAAGGTGAGTTTGTAACCTTAAAAGTTCTTTGTATACAAAAATATATAGGCATTTTACATCAGCGCTGATATGAAGCTAAAACTGTTAGCCTAACATAAGTACACGTGCAAAACAGGGAAAATTAATAAACATAAACACCAAACTAGAAGCTGTCATTATTTGAATAGCTAAAGTTGAGTCATTGTATATGTGTCAACAGGGAACATTTGAGGATATTAATTAAGTTGGTGAAGAAATGGTGAAAAATCAGAACTTTGATAAAAGGATTTTTCCCCTGCCAATCAGTAGGTTAAAACAAAACTATGCAGACCTGGAAAATATTTGGCTGTGGTGGTTTGCAATTAGAGATGCATGCACTCTTTTTGGAATAAATTGGTTCTGCTTAAATAAAGTTAACTAATTCCTGAAATGGTATCTCTGTACTTCATAGCAATATGTATTTTATTTTTACTGCTTTATTCCTAACCTGCATCCTGCTAAATGTATAATGTATAATAGTATAATTAAACAATTCTTTCTTTTAGGGAGGAGGTCAATGAAAAACTACGTGATACTGCAGATGGTACCTTCTTAGTCCGTGATGCATCTACAAAAATGCATGGTGACTACACTCTTACCTTGAGGTAAATTTTCTGAATATTTGTTATAAACTTCAAGTAATGCAATAGTGTTTTGCCAAAACTTAAACTGGAAAATGTGATTGTTTTACAGAAAAGGGGGCAACAATAAGTTGATCAAAATCTTTCATCGAGATGGAAAATATGGCTTCTCAGACCCATTGACTTTTAACTCAGTAGTGGAGCTTATAAATCACTATCGTCATGAATCGTTGGCACAATACAACCCAAAGCTAGATGTTAAACTATTATATCCAGTGTCCAAGTTCCAGCAGGTATGATTTTTGTGTGCTTTTGTTCTAAATGATGTGTCATCAATTGAAGACAAACATGTTCTGTTGGGTTTTTGTAGAATTGAAAATTTTGCCTTCAAAATACAAAATAGATCCTTTAAGTTTGTATTTAACGTAAATTTAAAGTTAATGATATTGGGCCAGATCTTGCTGACAAGTATCACTGCTTTATGATCACCATCCATGGTTACCGCATACCCATTGTACTGTGCACAGATGCGGAAGACATAGCCTTCTGGCCCATGGTATCCTGGCTCCAACAATGTACACTAGCAGCACCATCTCCAAGGGAGACTGATGGGTCTTGTACATGAAACACTCCATTAAAAAGCTTTGACGCTGACAAAGCTGCACCATCAGCTTTGCTACCTCTGCCATTTGTGGTTAAATACCCCTGATTATACCTGATGTTCTGAAACTTCATTTATAATAGTTTTTAAATTACCCATATTTAAAATTGTGTCGTGTTTTTTCTTAAAGATATAAAGAAGGCTTGGCTTAAAACAATTTAACATATTAATCTCGACTGAAGTAATTAGGAAAAAGGGAGCTTGCCTTGCCCTTCCAATCCCCATTAAAATCTACTGAGTTTGCAAATCCTGTGCCAGGTCTAACCTGGATGATCTCAGCAGGATTGAGTTTGACATTTGATTCCCAATGGCAGTGGAAAGTGAAAAATATACCATTCTGTATCTGTCACTGAGCTTTAGAACTTGTTTGGAAGTCTTGGTTTTCCATGTGGCTAAAAACCAATTCTCCTTTGTTTGAAACTGCATCTACTAACCAGCAAGATCTGATTTATAAATGAGCATTTTGCATAATGCCATGGGTTAACCAGTGTTATTTATTTAATGTCACATTTTTTGTTTCCTTCAGGATCAAGTGGTAAAAGAGGATAATATTGAAGCAGTGGGCAAGAAACTACACGAGTATCATACTCAGTACCAGGAAAAAAGCAGGGAATATGACCGACTTTATGAAGAATGTACAAGAACATCTCAAGTGAGTCTTGCAAGTTTTTTTAAAAAAAGAATGTTTTTCTGTATGAGAATTTCTGCAAAGCATTTCATCAGTGAAAGTATGTTTATGGGAGTGACTAAGTTGAATCACTAATCCTTCTCATTTAAGAAAACATTTTTTTAACTGTAGCAAGATTTGGTTACCAAACTTCTGTGAATGTTTTGTTTATTCTCATTTAGGAAATTCAAATGAAAAGGACAGCTATTGAAGCATTTAATGAAACAATCAAAATATTTGAAGAGCAGTGTCAAACACAGGAAAGGTACAGCAAGGAGTACATTGAAAAATTCAGGCGAGAAGGAAATGAAAAGGAAATCCAGAGGTACGTATTTGCTCAACTTAACTATTGAACAAAAACGTTCGTATTTTCTTTTAATTTCCAGGCAATTGTAAACCATGTATAAAATCTTACCATTTTATTTGCAATGTAGTTTGCAGGTATTTACATTAAGCTTTGAAGTAACCTTTCTGTTAGTTTTATCCTCTCAAGTTCATCTTTTCCGTATTCGTTGCAGAGCCTCGTAGTATTTTATGAAGTTCAGAAATGCGCACACACACTACAATTATTGTTTAGCCACATTTTATACAAATTGCCCATGGCTTTGTATCTATTAGATTCTTGGTATTTGCACTCCTTGGCTATTTTTAATATTATGCATCGTTTTCCTATATCTCTTTATTCAGTACCTCCATTTCATTTTGTACTTTCCAAGAAATAATTTGGAGTCTTTATTCCTACGAAAAGAAGCTGCCTTGCGTGCCAAAATAAAAGCAAACTCCTCAGCAGGTCAGATAGTGCATCTGATGATAACAGTTAATATTTCAGTTTTCTTCACCTGGGATAAACAGAAGGACTAACTTGCTGAGATGGAAGGGAAGGATAGGATAAGGTGGGGCACACATCTGTGGGGTTCAATGGGATGTTTGAAATAAATTAGAGATCCTCTGGTTAGTAGTTTAGTGGGGGCATTTAGACAGTAATAATGTTATGAAAAGGGCTTCCATTAACTGTGATTAAGTCATTCCCTGTGGTCTTGACTTCTACATTGTTACCATTGCTGACAGAAGTTACTTTTAAGCTTAGTGTAAATATTTGCAACAGGTAAAAGAACAACGTGAACTAATATACAAATGGATTAGTTACAAACCTGAAGTTGTTAAAATTGGTATAGAGCCCATGAATCATCCTCGGATGCAGAATGAAGTGTTGGTCCACAAACTTGTATTATAACAGTGCAAGAGGACATGTGCAGGTCATTGTGGCGTGGCAAATAGGCAAAACTAAACTCATTGTCATCTCTGCGGACTAAACCCAACTCTTCCACAAAACACTCATCCCATATGCTTGGTTTGCGAATCCATTATACAGCCCTTATCTACATTTTCTGATGAATCTTAGAACTTGGTTGTATAAATAGAGCTATTTTAAGAATATGTGTAATCTATTCTTTTTCATTTGGCTTTCTAGATGTTTTACCATCTTTCACAATGCCTCTAATGTCTGGTCTGCTTTAAAACAAAGCATGTATACGAATAGTCTGTGGGGGGAACTAATCCAGGAATTTGCCTTTTTTATGGACACTAGACAGTATGAATTACATTCCTTTCATCCATCTATGATTCATTTTCCCCATTTAGTTGATGTATTTGGATATTATATTTAATTTGATATCTGAATATCTAGTTATGCAATCATTTTAAACCTGGGATTTCTTCCCTTTTTAAGCCCCATCTGCGGCATACGCCGCTGACAACCGCACGCCAGAGTCCTCTGTCCTGCACCAGTCCTTCACATTGTCTCTGGGTGTAGACCATCTCCTTGGAGTATCCCTCCTTCCCAGGGATGAGGTCTTTAGAGCTTCTGTTGGCACTTCTCTAACACTGGGTTTTTAAAGGAATGAGGTTACTCCTCATTTTGCAGCTGTGTTTGGAACCATCCCTGGTGAAGTTTTCCCTCTAGTTTATTAAGCTTTGTATCCCTCTTCAGTGTTCATTCTTTAACTTTGAAGGCTTAGACAAAATATCTCTTCTTGAATCTGGTTTATTTTGAATATTGGTTTTCTAGCTTCTGGCTTTTACTTTTGCCTATTTTATAGTAAAATGTTTTTTATTTAATAGTATTATTTCATTTTTCTGTTTTCTTTACTGTCAGTTGAAGTTTTCTTTTTGTGCATCTTCTATATGATTTCATATTTTCCTAGCTACATCAGAATTTTAGTGGCATGTATTTCAGAAGAGTTTTGAACAGTTTCACAACAAAGGAAAATAGTGTTTTGATTACATAAGTGAAATAACACTTAAAGTGAAACTTCGCAGTCTTGTGTTAAGTGTTGTGTTCAAAGTCAATGTTCATAATGTATTTTATTTTTCTTCAGGATAATGGTAAATTATGAAAAACTGAAGTCTCGCATCAGTGAAATTGTTGACAGCAAACGAAGATTGGAGGAAGATTTGAAGAAGCAAGCAGCTGATTACAGGGAAATTGACAAAAGGATGAATAGCATCAAACCTGACCTAATTCAGCTAAGGAAAACGAGAGACCAATACCTAACGTAAGCAAAATGCCTAAAGGTCACTTAAACCTCATGGTGCTGGAAATACTTGAGAGGTGAGGCAGAATATCTCCATGGATACTGCCTGACTTATTGGGTATTACCAGCATTTTGTGTTTCAATTTCTGAACTCTACCATCCACTGTATTTTGGGCTTTGAAACTTTTCTTTCATTATTAGAAAGCAAATATGTAGTAGCTATGATTGAATGTAACTTGGGTGTAATATGCTTCTGATAGTCATAGAGTAGTACAGCAGAGAAATAGCCTTTAGGCCCATCTAATCCATGCCGAGCCATTTTAAATTGCCTACTCCCATTGACTTGCACTGGGACCATAACTGTCCAGACTCCTACTATCGATCTTAGGTCGAAATATTAAGCTTATCATCTAGAATATCCATTGTAGTTCATTTCACTGGGAAGACTAGAGAAGTTAACGTCTTTGATATAGCTCCAATACAAAGTTTAGATTGTGACATCAAATACATCAACAGTCATAACTAGATTGTTCTTTTACCCATTGTACTAATGAGATTATAAGTATTGCACCTCCTTGCTCAATAATGTTCATTTCCCTCAATTTTACTTTTTTAATCTTGAAGGTGGTTGACACAAAAGGGAGTTCGACAGAAGAAGATCAATGAGTGGCTTGGCATTAAGAATGAGAATGCTGAAGAGTAAGTAACTTCCATTTTTAACTACTATTAAAAGGTTATGCACTGTTTCTATGAGTATCGATGCTTGAACAAGAAATGTTTTATTTGTTTTAGTCAATACTCTATGGTGGAGGATGATGAAGATCTACCTCATCACGATGAACGAACATGGAATGTAGGCAGTATTAACAGGACTCGGGCAGAGAGCTTACTGAGAGGAAAACGGGATGGAACATTCTTGGTCCGAGAAAGTAGCAAACCAGGCTGTTACGCATGTTCAGTCGTGTATGTAATCTTATCCTTTTGCAGCAAATACTATGTGTATTTAAAAACTTGCCTTTATGAAGCAATTTATTGTTATACTCAGGATACTACAGAAATTTCTCCAAACGGGGTGTTAACTTTCAAACTACAGCTCGCCTCCAATTAACAAAAGATTGTAATTTAACAGCAGTCCATAAAAGTGAAAATCACTATGGTAGCAATACTTCAGAACATTGTAAAAAAAAAAATGCCATCAAGAGGCTTGAAGTGTGTTACTAAAAGTGGAGAACGAGGAAGCTAGTTCTGCTGTTCATAGGAATGGACTTCTAAATTTAATGTCATGGGAGTTCCTCCTTATGTAGGGATGTCTAAGTTAAGTGTTTGTAACCAGGCACAGCCAGTACTGTTGCCTTGTATGTGAATACAGCAACCATTTTACAGGATTACATATGAGATTTTGATATTGATTTAAGGAATATCCTGGGCCACAACATAAACTCCCCTTTCTTCAGAAACTGGCATTGACTCTATCCTGCACTAAACAGCTAGATGTAGCCTTGGGTTAACATTACATCAGAGATACTTCATCTTCAGCAGTGAAGCATTACCCCAGTACTATCCTGAAGCAGGAGCTCGAGTTATGATATCCAGCATACGATTTAGCCCTGTAATCTTAGAACATTTTGGGCATGAGTGTCAGAGGCAGTTTTCAGCCAATGATTTGGGCCAATCCCTTAACAATTTGTTTTGGTGTTTTTATTCCTTTTTATATTTTTCTGATCATCTCTGTTCAGCACCTCCATTAAAGTGCTTGGTGTGAACTCATCCACTACAGACAAATGTGGAGTGTAAAAGTACAATTCAACATGCTGTTAGAATATTCCTGTTGCATCCTGTAGTATGACTTAACGACAGGCAGCGTTACCCAAGCTTAAAATATTGGTTGATATTTCTCCACCTGAAAGAAAAAAGTATTTTTAAAGCTATTGGTTGATGTACTATTATTTCCAATGCATTTTAATTTACAATGTTTCTTTCTCTCTTGTAGGGTGGATGGTGATGTGAAACACTGTGTCATAAATAAAACTCCCACAGGATATGGATTTGCAGAGCCATACAACTTGTACAGCTCACTTAGAGAACTGGTGCTACATTATCAGCATACATCACTTGTACAGCACAATGACTCCCTTAATGTCACACTAGCCTATCCAGTATATGGCAATCAGAGAAGATGAAAGCTAAAGGCTTGGCTTTTGACTGCTGGATGGTCATTGAAATGGCTCCTACCACTTTGCTCTGATTCAGTTTGATTCCGGTTCGGGAAATGATGTGCAAAGTTGACTTGAGCTTTCCAGAGACAAGCGAGAAGTGACCGTGTTAGACCTCTGAATATAAATTCCTAAAGTGCTTTTTTTTTGAAGAAAGCACTTATTAATTGAGGACTGCAGAACTATCTCCTTTTTGGGGATGTTGGGGCCTGTTTCTATTGGTGCTTGTTTACATTCTTCATAAGGATTTACCAGTTGGAATGTTGGATACTGCAAATCCATGGAAATATATTTAAAAATCTGAAGCAGGAACATCAGTGTTTTTAAAAATCCAGTGACCTGTTTCTCCTTGATCCAGATCAAGATAAAAATGTCAAAATGGAATAATTCAGCAACAAAAGTGAACTTCACATGTAGCAAGCTGGCACTTTGAACATTTGTACCAGGTTTATGATGGAAAAAGGGAATGTTTTGTTCGGAAGGGTTCTGTGCGTGTGAATGGGACACTCAAACAGTGCCAGGTTTCTAGAGTTGAGGCAATGTAAGCCTGTTTTATTAACTGTTTAAAATCTGAAGGAAAGGACTTCTACAAAAATGGCACACAGTATATAAAACCATTGTATATATGTATATGGAATATCCCGTTCTGGGGTAGTTGGATCAAGTAAAATGAAAAGCTATCATCCTAATCACAGCAGATTTTACATCGTTTCTCCTATTTTAAAGCTTTTTTTTTAGATATTGCTATGCAAGCCTGCATATTGCATATCATATTCTCAAGAGTACCCCACAATATAAGCTTTGTTTTGTTGCCTAAAAGTGTTGTCTGTTTTTGCAATGTTCTGTTGGTGTTTCCAGAACACACAAGTTGTCTGCGAATGCAGCTTTGAGAAAGTAGGGGGGTGGGAACTGAATGTGTTCGAAATCACTGGTTAATTCTATCTGAATGGCAATTTGGCTATTTCAAAAGCAAATTTAGAAAACAAGACTTCAAACTATTTCCAAAATGTATTACCGGTATGTAGCTGGTTTAACCACGTTGTTTTCTCCTAACAAGCAACCATATTTCATGTCTCTCGAAAACACTAAAGAAATTTTCCTTTTCGAAAGGAAAACAAAATCCCAAGTCTAATGCTAACAATAGCTTCTTGCTCCAGTTTTAAAAACTGGAAGTCTTTGAGTCACTCAGTTCTCCATGCCTTCTACAGTTTTCAGGCTTTTAAACTTGCTATACTCAAATCGTTCTTTCTGATTTGCTTCATCTTTATTTTCATTTCGGCCATGGTCCTGCACTTATGACCCAGGGCCCTTAACTTATTACCTCAGTTGTATTTAAAACAAAATTAGCCATTTAATGTGCATAATTGCAACCCTGTACCTGAACTTTTAGTGGTCGTGTTAGTGGAAAACAACATGCTTGATATCAAATCCTTACTCTTACGCAGTGCATTGCTGTAATTCAGTTTATTGTTTCACACAACGCAAAAGCAGAAGTGTTTTGGAACTTCAGTAGCAAAATGGTGCACATTTCAAGATTCTTGCAAAGAATGCAGTATCCTTGTGTGCTAACTTTTTGCTACATAGTGTAGCATAAAATAGTAATGTGCCAACCTTCTGAACTTGACTATCAGTACCATTGTGGATTTTATTCGCATATGAGGTGTTTCATGTTTCAATCCCAAATTGTAAAGCTCATTTGAAGCACAGTTTGGATCATCCAGCTTACAGGGTCATTGTAACCTTACAGTTGGATAATTCAGAACTTCATAACCTTTTTGTGGTGGAAATTAAGAGAAGTCCCAGTGCTGAGGGAGGGGTAGCAGGAAAATTAAAACATTTCTTAGAGCCAAAGTTTGTCTAAGCTAAAATAGTGTTCTATTGTATAATTTATAAACTTAAATTAATTCTGCACATAGCCAAGCATCCATGACTATGCAACTTGAGTTGTCACGGAACACAGCTTAAACTTGCTGAAGGACAATCGTGTAAAAATAAATGTTAATTTAATTCTACAAATAAGCCATTTTTGGTCTTCTAATTTTTTAAACAAAAGATATCTTGGTAAATTAAAACTAGTGAGGGCTTGCTTACCCTTTATGCACATTTTGTAATCCAATTTGCGGTCATTTTGTTCAATGTCAGCATGAGGAGAAATGGCATTGTTTACTTTTAATGTGTAATGAAGATGTTAATTCTAAGATATTAGACTATAATGTACTAGGCTTTAATATTATTCATATTATCTTCCTGTGTGCACCACTCTGCAATTTGAATATTTTCAACATCAGAATGCTTATGCATTTGGTAGTGTGAAACAATACAGATACGTCTGCACAAAATAATTGTGGTTCCGTGAGCATGCTTTAAGCTCTTCCAAAGGTACCATGCGTGATGAGCTTTACCAATTGAATTCAACTGTTAAATGTTTGGGTGTTGAAATGGGTATGCGCACAGAATTTTCTTTCTGTATTGAAATTCAGTTGTTTGTGTCTCTACAGTGTATGTTCTCCGTATTTTGCTGTAGCTGTATTTTTTGAAGAAGCTTTGCAACTTTAAATGTGTGTAAATGCTTCTTTGTTTTTAATGGTACTACTGCTGATGAGCTCTTTTTAAAAGATTTGCATTGTGTGCCATTTTGTTCAGTGTTGCATTTCTGTGAAACTTCCTTCATTGTGGAATTTCGTGTTTTCACATGGTGATGCATATCTTAACAAAACTGATCTGAAAGGATATTAATCTTGTAATTATTCATGAGCCATTTTATTTCTTGAAGTAATAAATGTAGTTGCATAATTTGTCCTTGACGTTGGGAGTTTAAAAAAAATTCCATCATCCTGCCCGGAATTTATTCCACCTTCCATTGAGTGATTGCTTTGAACGTAGAGTACATTCAAAGTGGGGAAAGGGTGTACCGTTGATCTTGAGGCATTAATTCCATATTGCATATTTTAAATTCATTATTTTTCAAAAGATTTTGGAAACAGCTTCAGTTCTGCTATGCCTTTTGGTGGGTTCATCACCACGAGACTGCAGTTATGACCCAATGTGCTGCTATACCTTTCAGTTCTTTAAAAAAAACTTAAATTCCTTAAGTACAAATAATGTTTGTATATTAGTTAAGATTGCTTTGTTTAAAAAGCCTATGCCCTTTATTAAAGAATTACAGAAGCTAGCAGGATAGGTTGTATGGTCTGAAAAGACAATACAATTACTGTAAAATACATCCTCAAAGCTATGCTTGTTCTAGGTTTAATAGTTTTTCATTTTAATTTGGTATAATTCATGTATTATGGCTATCATAAGGAATAAAGATTTTTTTGTTTGAAATAGTCTGTGTGGAACTGAGGAAGTAGATATACATAGTATAGAATTCCATGGCCTAATGTGACTGGTTTCATGTAATTACAAAGTGCAATTCTTAAAGATTTGTGTTACGTTGTTTTAAATAGCCATGAAGACCGGAGGTGTGTAGTTGCTATGGATATTGACATAGAGGGATGTTACAAATGTGAAAATCCTTAGTAACTGCATACCTATAAATTAATTAATGGCATTAGAGCTAAAAATCCCCTTTTCTTTGAGAAGGCCCTATTGTAACTATGAAATTACCATTTCTTTAACTATGGGTTTTATTTGGATTATGTCTAACGGACACCTTTCTAAGCATTGCTTTAAAACTGCATAAAAAGTACTGTTTGTAACAATTTAATTTATTGGAAATATATCTAAAATCTGTGTTGAGCAGTGGGAAGTGTATACAATTTACCACAGGTAAATGCTAATATTACTGATATTACTGGAGAATTGGGGGGGGGGGGGAGATTCTTCAAGCTGCCCAATGATTTTGCAACATTGATGTATCTTTACAAACTTCAGTCAATTTTGCATATTTACAACATACTATATATTGATCATCAGTGCTTGATTTACTGTAGGGAAGCTATGGTTACCTAATTAGTTTGAATTGATTTTGTACTAAATTTCTATTTAGTGAACGATTTCTAATCTACATTGATTGGCCTTGTTGGGAATAGTACTGTGGTAAATGGATTGTTGGTCCCAATTTATTGAGTGACTTAAGTACCTAAGGGCTACCAAATGGTATCAACAATGCTTAATCTAGGTGCTTAACTTGCTCACTAGGCTATTGGTGATGGGATGTTGGTGCAGTTAGTTGGGCTCAAAATTCCAACCAGTATCTATTATGCAACCTTGCATTATTGAGTATCTGTTCATTTATTTATTAATTGGTAGTAAGGTACTTGGGAAAATTATAGGAATGGGCAGAATCAGAGTGGATTAATGAATGCGGAACTGGGTCTGGCAAATAAATCTCTGGGCTTGTTTAAATGGTAGAATGAAGTTGGGGATTGCTGCTTAAATTTGGATTCTTAGGCTTTCAGTAAGGGCCATGTAAGATGAGAGACCATAGATTGTAGGCGTGTATATTAGCATGATCTGCAAACTTAATAGACAAAATAAACTTAAAAGACAAAATAGGAATAATCAAAGCATTTTCAGGTTGGAAGGCTTATAGCTAATTCCTTGCTGTTTCCGTATTTCAAATGTATTATTTCCAAGATTGTTGATACAAACTTGGGTGGCATTGTGAGTTGTGCGAGGATGTACACTGGAAAGTGAATGAGGAAATAGTCAAGTCAAGAATATTGTCATTTCGACCATAAACTGCTAGTACAGTACACAGTAAAAACGAAATAACGTTTCCTCCAGGACCCTGGTGCTGCATGAAACAACACAAAACTACACTAGACTATGTGAGACAGCTCAAGGCTACATTAGACTATGTAAAACATAAAAACTGAACTAGACTACAGACCTGCACAGGGCTACATAAAGTGCACAAAACAATGCAGGGCAGTACAATAATTAGTAGACAAGACAATAGGCATAGTAGAGGACAAATTACAATATAAATGATGTCTAGACTCTGAGTATTGAGGAGTCTGATGGCTTGGGGGAAGAAACTGTTGCACAGTCTGGTTGTGAGAGTCCGAATGCTTCGGTACCTTTTGCCAGATGGCACGAGGGAGGAGGTATACACAGTGGCCACTTCATTAGGTACAGGAGTAGAACCCAGTGTGGTCTTCCGCTGTAGCCCATCCACATCAAGGTTTCACATATTGTGCATTTTGAGATGCTCTTCTGCACACCACTGTTGTACTGTGTGGTTAATTGAGTTACTGTTGGCTTCAACCATACTGGCCATTCTCCTCTGATCTCTCCAATTAGCAAGGTATTTACACCCACAGAACTGTCACTCACCAGTTGTTTTTTGTTTTCATAGCGTTCTCTGTGAACTCTAGAGACAGTGGTGCTTGAAAATCCAGGAGATCAGCAGTTGCTGAGATATTCAAACCAATCCATCTGGCACCAACAATCATTCCAGTCAAAGTCGCTTGGATCACATTTCATCCCTATTCTGATGTTTAATTTGAGCAACAACTGAACCTCTTGACCATGCCTGCATGCTTTTATGCATTGAGTTGCTACCACATGATTGGACGATTAAATGTTTGCATTAACAAGCAGGTGTACAGGTGCCTAATAAAGTGGCCACAGAGTGTAGATGAAAAGTGCAAAGTCAGATGTGTTGTATCCCATCTAATAGCACATGGTCCTTAGCCTTCTATGCCTAGCTGAATCAGATGGTTGTCTCAATGTTTCTTAGATGCTTTTGGCAGTCATAACATATGGAAACAGAATTAGGCCATTCAGCCCATTGAGTCTGCTCCGCCATTCCATCATGACTGATCTTGGTTTCCACTCAACCCCATACCACCTACTTTTTCCATACCCTTTGATTCCTTGACTGATCTGGAAATGATCAACTTCCACTTGAAATATGCCCATGGACTTGGCCTCCACTTCAATCTGTGGCAGACAATTCCACAGATCCACCACTCTGGTTTAAAAAAAATCCTCCACCTCTGTTCTAAAAGATTGCCACTCAATTTTGAGGCTATGCCCTCTAGTTCTGGATACCCCCACCATAGCCTATCTCATAGGAAGGATATCATTAAGCTAATAGGGGATGCAGAAAATAATTCAAAAATGTTCCTCAGAAAGATGGGCTTGAGATAAAAGAAGAGGCTGGATATGCTGGGACTATTTTCTCTGGAGCCAAGGACATAGATAAAGGCTCAGAGACATAGATAAAGTGACTGGCTGCAGTCTTAATTTTCCTCCCAACAGGGGAGTCTAAAACTAGGGGGCATTGGTTTTAAAGTGAATGGAGGAGGATTGAAAGGGAACCTGTTGGGCAAGGTTTTCAAAGGTGGTGGGTATGTATACAGAAAGTGGTAGAGGTGCGAGCAATTACAACGTTCAAAGATATTTGGATGGATACAAAGATAGGAAAGGTTTAAACAGATATGAGAGAAACCTAGGCACACGTGGATAGTTCAGGAAGATTACCTTGATCGGCATGAATGAGGCTAAAGGGCCTGTTTCCATGCTGTGTATCTCGCAGTGTTTTCCAGTTCCTTCCCCTTGTGTGTTCTTTTTTAAAAAAAAAAAAAAAAATCCCATTCATATCTCCTCATCACTTGCCCTAAATCTGTCTGTTCATCATGGTAATGTAGTGGTAAGGATGTATGTAGGCCTCGGTTAGTCTCGATAGACCATGGATTTGCACCTTGAAAAGTTTCCAGGGCGCAAGCCTGGGCAAGGTTTTTTTTTAATGGAAGACCAGCAGTTGTCCATGCTGCAAGTCTCCCCCCTCCATGCCACTGATATTGTCCAAGGGAAGGGCATTAGGACCCATACAGCTTGACACTGGTGTCATCGCAGAGCAATGTGTGGTTAAGTGCCTTGCTCAAGAACACACGAAGCCTCAGCCAAGGCTCAAACTAGCGACCTTCAGATCACTAGGTGAACACCTTAACCACTTGGCCACATGCCAACAGGTAAGGATAACGCTATTACAAATCAGGGTGGTGGACTTTGGAGTTCACTTCTGGTGCCTTGTGTATGTTCTTTCTGTGATCACGTGAGTTTCCTCCAGGTGCTCTGGTTTCCTCCTGCTGTCCAAAGACATCCTGGTTAGTGGTGCACTGTACTGGTTATTGTAAATTGTTCTATGATTAGGCTAGTGTTAAGTAGGTGGGTTGTTGGCTGACATAGCTTGTTGGGCAGGGAGGGACTTGTTCAGTAATCAAAATAAATAAACATTCCTCTACCATCATCCTTAAATCCTAATGGCAAACTGAATTTTTGAACCAGTTTCCCGATTTGGTCTGGATCCCATGTGTGATTTTGTCAGAAGCTTTACTAAAATCATGTAAATTACATATGTCCTGTCCTCATCAATACCATCTTTTGCTCCTTCAAAGAATTCAATGAAATTGGCCAGACAAGATCTGCTCTTGACAAAGCCATTTTGCGTATCTCCAAGTGGCCATTAATCCTTGTTCAATGTTTTTTTTTTCTAGTATCTTCCCCCCTGTTCATGAAACACTTCTTGATCTAGAGTTATCATCTTTCTTGTTTGCTCTTCTCCACTCATCTAGTACTTGTGTCTGGCAATGATTTTTTTTAACATCCTAGCCACCCCATAATTTTTTTGTCTTGCCTACCACAGCAGCCAACCAAGGAATTATCTATCTTTTTAAGCCCTTTCCTCCAACTCCTCTAGAGCCTCTGTTACTTGGATGATCTGCACTAGAATTTCAACTACACCTTCAGTGAATTCTTCAATTATTTCCGTTGTGAATACAGATAAAACCTATTCACTTATACCTTCTGGCTCCATAGATTTAATAAAAAGCATGAGAAATTCTGCAGATGTTAGAAATCCAAGGCAGTGCTTACAAAATGCTGGAGGAACGTGGCAGGTCAAGTAGCATCTATGGAAATTAATAAACAGCTGACGTCTAAGGCTGAGACCTTTCAGGACTGGAAAGGAAGGGAGAAGATGTCAGAATAAAAAGGTGGAGGAGAGGGATTGAATAAGAGGGGAGGGGGAGGGAATTTTGAATTTTACTAATTTTCCTATACCCCACTGTAGCCTCTTGCCTCTTCTCATCTGCCTATCACCTCTTCCTGGGTCCCCTCCTATATCCCTTTCGCTTGTGATCCAATCTCCTCTATTAGATTTCTTCTTCACCAGCCCTACTCTCCCAGCTTCACCTGTCACCTTCTAGCTATCCTCCTTCCCCTCCCCCACCTGTTTATCTTCCCCTTTCCAGTCCTGAAGAACGCCCTGACCTGAAACATTAACTGTTTATTCATTTCTATAGATGCTGCCTAACCTGTTAAATTTTGTGTATGTTGCCTTTAAAGTGAGTCTACAAAATTAAAACTGACCTTTTGCTCGTTAGGTCTTTCCCGTTTATTTTTTTTTAAATCCCTATAGATGTCATATACTCTTCTCCCCCAAACCTCCTCTATATCCAGTTCCCTACACTTGTTAACCTAGCTTTTACCCTGACAGGAACATTGTTGGTCTTGAACTCTAACTAGTTCCCTTTTTGCACGTTTCACACTGTGTTGATGCAGATTTGGAACACCTGTGTAGATACCTTGGAACACAAGTTCATAGTTTCCATTAAGTTTGATATTAAACCATTCATGCCAAACTCCTTTCCAGTATAAATTTTCTGACCCAGTCTTTCCCCAACAATACTGGTTGATTAGTGTAGAGCCGTACGCCATTGAAATGGATTCTTCAACCTCCCAAGTGCATGCTGACCAAGCATCCAACTATTTTAATCCTACACCAATCTCAATTTATTCTCAATGCCCGTTAACTCACTCAAATTCCACCTATCATGTGCACAGTAATGGCGCTTTGCCTATCAACTTGCAAGTCTTTCAGATGTACGAGGAAACCCCCATGGTCACAGGGAGAATGTGCAATCTCCACATGGTGCTCATAGTTAAGATTATCTGAATGTTTCCACGCTCAGGCTGCTCCGTTAGTGTTTAAACTGGCATGATATGTCAGTTTAATTAGCAATCTGGTACCATGTTGATACTTTGGATATTTCTGTAATCAACAAAGGTGGTAGCATAAAAGATCAGCTGTAATCCCACTAAATAGCAGTCCTCCTTTGTTCTCACTGACCCCAATACTCTGTAAGACTTGTGCTCTTCTGATGCAAAATGTTTCTTTCAGTAAGAAAGCCCACGCGTGCTTTGACAACTCTGGCCTTTACCATGTATGCTGCGGGTGATGCTTTTTCCTCACAATTAAAGCCTTTGAATTGATATTTAGGTTTGCTTTCTTTTCCTTCTGTTTAGTATTGTTTTGTACAGGCCTGCACTTGCCATCACCATCCTCTGCTGTTATTTAGTCAATAAATAACTTTTATGTATTCCATTATCAGCTGCAAGACTCACAGCCAATTGAATATATCAATCTTTTCTAGGAAACCAACATTATTATGTTTTGTAACTCCAGAAACTAACCAAAAGGAAAAAAAAAACAGGAGCCAGGGAGAACCTGTATGCTCAGTTTTACTTTAGTGAGGTGTGTACATATCACGTGGCAATACACAACACACTTGTCTGCTTAGCTATAAACTCCAACTTGATATAGAATGCACCTTAACTCAAATATGTAATGTATTGCTCCCATAAATGGTATGGGAATGTGATGCAGAGGTTATGGGGCTTCCACTTCCATCACTCACAACGTGACATGACTGCATCTACACCATGAGGTGAGGTGTCACAGGCAAGCTTCACTGGACAATGTCGATCATAAAGTGTGAGTACTATGTCCGGTATCACCTCTTCCTTTGCCTTTCAGAATGTCACTTCACACTGCTTTGTTCATTGGTTTGCCTTCTGGATCTGTAGTATTGAGTTCAAGGAGGAGAGCACAGTTGCCAGGTTTGGCATGAACCCATTACAGCACTTGACAAATCCTAAAAAGACCACAACTATGACACATCCTTTAGCCTTGGGGCATTCACCACTGCCTGAATTTGAATCTCAGCACACTTGTGTAGTCTTTGTGCGTCAATGGTGTGACCACAGTAAGTGATGGTTGATTTAAAGGATTCACACTTCTTGTGTCATGCTCTAAGCCCATAATTTTACAATCTTTTTAACACTGTCTTTTGAGATTTTGGAGATGTCCCTTGTCAACCTCACCGATATCACTAATATCATCCAGGCAAAATTAAGTGCCAGGGCAGCCTTGCAGCACCTGGTCACAGCCTTCTGCCAGAGTACAGGGGCAGATGCTCCTCCAAAAATAAGCCTCTTATAGTGATAAAGCTCATTGTGTGTATTTATGGTGAGAAACACTTTGGAATCCTATCATCACCTTCAGTTGGTAGGCCTCAACTAAGTCCATTTTGCTGAAGCGTTTCCCTCCAGAAAGGTTTGCAAAGATGTTCTCTATCCTGGGCAGAGGATATTGATCTACTTTCAGTACTGGGTTCATGGTGACCTTAAAATCACCACAGATCCTGACAGACCTATTCTTGGCTACTGGGGCTACTGGTATTGCTCCCGGGCTCCAGTTGACATAGCACCATAAAAAAACCTTCAGCACAATACAGGCCCTTTGGCTCAAAAAGTTGTGCAGAACATGTCCTTAGCAATTACCTAGGGTTACCTGGAGCGCTCTATTATTCTGATCTCCATGTACCTGTCCAGGAGTCTGTTAAAAGACCCTATCATATCTGCCTCCACTACTGTCGCAGGCAGCCCATTCCGCACACTGACCACTCTCTGCATTAAAAAAAACCTTACCACTGACATCTCCTCTGCACCTTAAAACTGCCCTCTCGTGCTAGCCATTTCAGCCCTGGGAAAAAGCATCTGACTGTTCACACAATCAATGCCTCTCATCATCTTGTACACCTCTATTGGGTCACCTCTCATCCTCCGTCGCTCCAAGGAGAAAAGGCTGAGTTCACTCAACCTATTCTCATAAGGCATATTTCCCAATCCAGGCAACATCCTTGTAAATCTCCTCTGCACCCTTTCTATGGCTTCCACATCCTTCCTACAGTGAGGCAACCAGAACTGAGCACAGTGCTCCAAGTGGGGTCTGACCAGGGTCCTATATAGCTGCAACATTACCTCTCGGCGCTTAAACTCAATCCCATGATTGATGAAGGCCAATGCACCATACACCTTCTTAACCACAGAGTCAACCTGAGCAGCTGCTTTGAGCGTCCTATGGATTTGGACCCCAAGATCCCTCTGATCCTCCACACTGCCAAGAGTCTTACCATTAATACTATATTCTGTCGTCATATTTGACCTACCAAAATGAACCACCTCACACTTAACTGGGTTGAGCTCCATCTGGCACTTCTCAGCCCAATTTTGCATCCTATCGATGTCCCGCTGTAACCTCTGACAGCCCTCCACACTATCCACAACACCCCCAACTTCAGTGTCATCAGCAAATTTACTAATCCATCTGTCCACTTCCTCATCCAGATCATTTATAAAAATCACAAAGAGAACAAATCCCCGAGACACTCCACTGGCAACTGACCTCCATGCAGAATATGACCTGTCTCTGACAGTAGCCTGGGGTACAGCTCGTCCGGTCCTGGTGACTTATCCAACTTGATGCTTTCCAAAAGCTCCAGCACATCCTCTTTCTTAATATCTACATGCTCAAGTTTTTCCAGTCCACTGTAAGTCCCTACAATCGCCAAGATGCTTTTCCGTAGAGAATACTGAAGCAAAATATTCATCAAGTACCTTTGTTATCTCCTCTGGTTCCATACATACTTTTCCACTGTCACACTTGATTGGTCCTATTCTCTCACGACCTGTCCTCTTGCCCTTCACATACTTGTAGAATGCCTTGGGGTTTTCCTTAATCCTGTCCGCCAAGGCTTTCTCATGGCCCCTTAAGCTCCTTCCTGCTAGCCTTATAATCTTCTAGATCTCTATCATTACCTAGTCTTTTTTTAACCTTTTGTAAGCTCTTCTTTTCTTCTTGACTAGATTTACAACAGACTTTGTACACCACAGTTCCTGTACCCTACCATCCTTTCTCTGTCTCATTGGAATTTATGTATGCAGAACCCTAATGCAAATATCCCCTGAACACTTGTCACATTTCCTCCATACATTTCCCTGAGAACATCCGTTCCCAATTTATGCTTCCAAGTTCTTGCCTGATAGCCTCATATTTCCCTTGCTCCAATTAAACGCTTTCCTAACTTGTCTGGTGCTATCCCTCTCCAAAGCTATGGTAAAGGAGATAGAATTGTGATCACTATCTCCAAAATGTTCTCCTATGGAGAGATTTGACACCTGACCATGTTCATTTCCCAATACCAGATCAAGTACAGCCTCTCCTCTTGTAGGTTTATATTGTGTCAAGCAACCACCTTGAACATGCCTAACAAACTCGACCTCATCTAAACCCCTTGCTCTAGGGACATGCCTATCGATATTTGGGAAATTAAAATCTCCCACCACGACAACCCTGTTATTATTACACCTTTCCTTGAGCCTCCATGTGACCTAGCTCACCGGCTGCTTTACAAAGGTGGTATAAGCAACCAGATGGACTATGTAAAACTTGGGTGTGGCATTTCTATTTAACACTATTTTACCCTTGATGTGTTTGAGTTTTCCAGTGCCATCCTTGAACACTGCTGTGGCATCATCCAGTACCTTTCTTAATTCACATTCTGTTTACTCTGTTACAGGGCATGTGGTATGTAAATTGTGGATGGAACTCCAATCAAGTTGTAGCTGTCTCAGCCAATCATGGCTCCAAATTGCTGGTCCTGGTGTTTTTACCACACACAAGCCCAATGTGGCTTGTTGATCGTTGTATTTCACTGTTACAAATTCCATTCCCACAGGAGTTAGCTTTTCTACAGTACAAGTTCTTAGTTGGATATCCTGAAGTTCTTGATTAGATATTCTTCCTGAACCTGGCAGTGTTGGTCCTGATGCTCCTGTGCCTCCTTCCTGAAGAGAGCAGGTATATGAACACAGGATCATAGCCCAGGAAGGCACCTTTGTTCACATGGATGATTTGGGCCAAGCTGTCTCTTTCTGTGCTGTATGACTCTATGGATATTACAAGAGGAGCGGGGCTGGCTCAGGGAGCATGGAGAGCACTTGTTCATTGTGGGTGAACTGCCTGAAGAAGGTTGTAAATGGGAGATGAATAACAACAGAAGAGAAGGAATGAAAACAATGCTGGAAATGTGATTTGTGGGGAATCAGTAATGAAAGGTTGTTCTGGAATTACCTAGCAATGGAGACCTTAATGTGTCACAGATTATCAGAACTGACTAAGTCTAAGGAAAGATATGAGCTGGAATTGTATACAATTGTTGAATTCCATGTTAAGTATTAGGGACAATACCATATGAATTGGAAGATGAGATGTTGTTCTTTGGATTTCATTGAAACAATGTAGAAGTTCAAAGACACAAAGGTTAGAGGAGGACTAGAAAAGCAAACTTGAGGCTGAAGTTCACTTGTGAAAGCTGGATTGAGATGCTCTGGCAAAGCAGTAAATGGGTTTTCATTTTCTGATGCAAAACCTTTGAGTTTTCAATATTTATGAGCACGATGTAATAAAGCAACTAACAATTACTTAACTCATTAGGTTTGATTTTGTCCAGTACATTCTGCAAAGACTATTTCTGATGAGTATTCTATTGTCACATACAATACAGATATACATCATATTAAAAATTGCTATGATTAAAGTTAATGAAACTGAGCATTCAACAAGTTACATAATAGGTGTTTGGAATTCCAACTTTTTTACGTCCATGTTTGTCTTGGTTGCTTTCTAAGGTAGTACAACTTTTCCAAAAGGTAAGCTTCAGTCCTAAGTAACTTGTTTATTTACCTACTAGCAAGGGATCGCGTTTTCTAAATGTCAACCCAGGATCTGCTGAGTGTTCCCCAAAGCAATGAGAGAGAATTAACCATAAGCAACAATTACTGCCTGAGGCACTCCAAAATGAAAGCTGCAATATATCCACCAAATGCAATGTCTCACATATCCATTAATGGTTGTGGAAATACTCACAATATCCGCTAAGTGTCAGAGATACTGCCCTCTCTTTTACTCAGCAACTGGTTAACATGGTGGTAGCTCCAACGTGACTGCTAATCTGTTAAAATTTTGACAAACTGAGAAGCACTTTTATCAGGGACATCAGGATCTAGGGTTGCAGTCCTCTTTTAATCCAGATCGTCATCAACACCAATGCTCTGTAGGAATCAGTCGGGTCTAATATCATTGGCATGTGTCGTGAAGTTTGTAATGTGGCAGAATAATAATAAAAACTGAATCGCAGGACTCTACAGAGAGTGGTGCAGACGGCCCATCTATAGATGTGAACTTCCCACTATCCAGGACATTTACAAAGACAGGTGTGTAAAAAGGGCCCAAAGGATCATTGGGGACCCGAGTCACCCCAACCACAAACTGTTCCAGCTGCTACCATCGGGGAAATGGTACCACAGCATAAATGCCAGGATCAACAAGCTCTGGGACAGCTTCTTCCACCGGGACATCAGACTGATTAATTCAGGCTGACACAATTGTATTTCCATGTTATATTGACTGTCCTGTTGTCCATACTGTTTATTATAAATTACTATAATTGCACATTGCACATTTAGGCACAGAAGTAAAATTAAGATTTTTACTCATGTATGTGAAGATCTAAGTAATAATGGCAATTCAATTTATTTATGTGTGTGTGTGTGTGTGTGTATATATACATACACACACACATGCACACGCACACGCACGCACGCACGCAAGTTTGGGCACCCCTGGTCAAAATTTCAGTCACTGTGAATAGCTAAGTGAGTAAAAGATGACCTGATTTCCAAAAGGCATAAAGTTAAAGATGACACATTTCTTTAATATTTTAAGCAAGATTACTTTTTTATTTCCATCTTTTACAGTTTCAGAATAACAAAAAAGGAAAAGGGCCCGAAGCAAAAGTTTGGGCACCCTGCATGGTCAGTACTTAGTAACACCCCCTTTGGCAAGTATCACAGCTTATAAATGCTTTCTGTAGCCAGCTAAGAGTCTTTCAGTTCTTGTTTGGAGGATTTTTGCCCATTCTTCCTTGCAAAAGGTTTCTAGTTCTGTGAGGTTCTTGGGCCGTCTTGCATGCACTGCTCTTTTGAGGTCTATCCACAAATTTTCAATGATGTTTAGGTCGGGGGACTGTGAGGGTCATGGCAAAACCTTGAGCTTGCGCCTCTTGAGGTAGTCCATTGTGGATTTTGAGGTGTGTTTAGGATCATTATCCTGTTGTAGAAGCCATCCTCTTTTCATCTTCAGCTTTTTTACAAACGGTGTAATGTTTGCTTCCTGAATTTGCTGGTATTTAATTGAATTCATTCTTCCCTCTACCAGTGAAATGTTCCCCGTGCCACTGGCTGCAACACAAGCCCAAAGCATGATCAATCCACCCCCATGCTTAACAGTTGGAGAGGTGTTCTTTCCATGAAATTCTGCATCCTTTTTTCTCCAAACATACCTTTGCTCATTGTGGCTAAAAAGTTCTATTTTAACCTCATCAGTCCACAGGACTTGTTTCCAAAATGCAAAAGGCTTGTTTAGATGTTCCTTTGAAAACTTCTGAAGCTGAATTTTGAGGTGAGGACACAGGAAAGGTTTCCTTCTGATGACTCTTCCATGAAGGTAATTTCTGTGCAGGTGTCGCTGGACAGTAGAACAGTGCGCCACCACCCCAGAGTCTGCTAAATCTTCCTGAAGGTCTTTTGCAGTCAAACGGGGGTTTTGATTTGCCTTTCTAGCAGTCCTACGACCAGTTCTCTCGGAAAATTTTCGTGGTCTTCCAGACCCCAACTTGACCTCCACTGTTCCTGTTAACTGCCCTTTCTTAATTACATTGCAAACTGAGGAAACAGCTGCCTGAAAACACTTTGCTATCTTCTGATAGCCTTCTCCTGCTTTGTGGGCATCATTTATTTTAATTTTCAGAGTGCTAGGCAGCTGCTTAGAGGAGCCCATGGCTGTTGATTGTTGGGACAAGGTTTGAGGAGTCAGGGTATTTATAAAGCTTTGAAATTTGCATCACCTGGCCTTCCCTAATGATGACTGTGAACAAGCCATAGCCCTAATAAGCTAATTAAGGTCTGAGACCTTGGTAAAAGTTATCTGAGAGCTCAAATATCTTGGGGTGCCCAAACTTTTGCATGGTGCTCCTTTCCTTTCTTTCACTCTAAAATTGTACAAAACAAAAATAATACACGAATCTTGCTTAAAATGTTGAAAAGAATGTTTCATCTTTAACTTTGTAACTTTTGGAGATCAGTTAATCTTCTACTCACTCAACTATTCACAGTAACAGAAATTTTGACCGGGGTGCCCAAACTTCTGCATATATATTACAAATTAGTGCCACGAAATAACAGACAGTTCACTGCATACGATATTAATGGAATTATATTTATGAATCTTAACTAAAGGGTTAGTAAAGAAAGTAAAAAGAAAAGGACCTGTTTTAAAATGTGTGCATACATATAGAGGGAAAGTTTAATTAAAGAAGTATTGTAAAAAGAGAGTAGTGAGGTATTGTTCATAGGTTCAATGTCCATTCAGAAATCAGATGGCAGAGGGGAAGCAGCTTTTCCTGAATCATTGAGTGTGTGCCTTCTGCCTGCTGTACCTCCTCCCTGATGGTAGCAATGAGAAGACGGTATGTCCTAGGTGATGGCATTGGCTAGATGAAGGGTCTGAACGTTGACTTTTCATAGGTGCTACCAGTCTTGTTGAGTTACACCAGCAGTCTGCATGCGGCACCAAAGGGATTTCCGTGAGCAAAGATGAAAGGTTTTCCCAGCTTCAGAGAGCTGTAATTGAGCATTGGCCTTTCTGTTGGTGTACTATACTTGGGACTTGGTGTAGGTGGATTTATTTGAATGCTGTCAGTTAAAATCCAAATCACCATGCAAAAATTCATATTCAACCTAGCAAGGATAAGTCAAATGAATGACAAATTCATTCTCATGCAACTTAAAACTTGCAAGTGTCAGTGTGATATTTTCTAGTGGAGTTTAGTGTAGCACGTAGTGTGCCACAGGGCAGCAAGGTAGTGTAACGGTCAGCACCAGGTGACCAGTCAGTGTTCAGTTCCTGCCACCGAATGAAAGGAACACCTATGTTCACCATGTCCGTTCCCTCCGGATGCTCCGCTTTCCTCCCACACTCCGAACATCTATGGATTGGATTAGTAAAATTCTGAGAATGCTCGGTTGGTGCCAGAAGCTTGGTGATACTGGTGGCCTGCCCCCAGCTCAATCCTCTCTGATTTGAATTGATGCAAGAGGATGCATTTTGCTGTATGTTACGATGTACATGTGACAAATAATATTAATTGTTTTTATAAAAAAATTTATTGAATTTTCAAATGGTTACAGAAGGAAAAACAATATCAACTCTTTCCCCCTCCCCTTAACCCCTCCCCCCTAACATATCCCTGTAGAAAGAGAAAAAAAAGAGGAAAAAAAGAAAGAATGCCTGGATATTGGAAGATCCCCACATGCTCCACAGAGTTCATAATAGCTTTAGTATATATATTTATTTCTTTCCCCAAATAACCAATAATTTTATCTTTGGAGCACCTATATATTTAATCCTATCTTTTGTAAATAAGGGCGCCAAATTTTCAGAAATATTTTGTATTTATCTCTTAAATTATAAGTAATTTTTTCAAATGGAATGCAGCTAAAAGCTATATCTATTTTCATTTTCTTAATGTATGTTAAAATTCTTTTTCTTTTCACCGGTCCATTAAGCCCATTAACATTAAAACTTTAAAAATTCAGTAAATTAGTCATTATTTTTAACAGGGTTACTCCAGTCTATAATAATACCTAATCTTTCAACTTTCGTAGTACCTTGGGGAATCTTTTTAAAATTCTCCGTGTTGCTATGTGTCTCTCTCTCCCCACCCCCCCCCCACCCCCGCCGCCCCAATTGTCCAGGCAAAAAACGAAAGATTAAAGAAAACTAGATTATAAAGAAAAAAGATAACAAAATACCCCCTACTAATGTTGTGAATAAAGAAAAAACACAACATTACCCCCCTTCGTTGTACGGGTCATGGCAATCGCCATGATTACACTCGTGAATCCCGTAGCAATCGATCCGAAGTTCCCCCAGCTCCCCCGTAACATAAAAAAGTATATATAAGAGAAGAAAAAGTATCACTACTCTAGATTAATATTTCTCAAATTTTTACCTTTCTCCCCCTGTATCATATAATTAAGAATATATTTAAATATTCTTCTGTCCTTAAACATCCATCAACTCCATTCACTGTCCCTGTCTTCATCTTTAATCCTTTTCACTTTTAAATCTTTGGCTGTGGTTAGCGAATATTTGGGAGTTCTTGTGCAAATTCTTCCGCATCCTGATAATCAGTAAAAGATCTTCTTTTTCCGTCATCCAAAAAAATTATCAGGGTTGCCGGGTGGCGCAATATAAATTTATAACCCTTTTCCCATAAAACTTTTTTCGCTGGGTTAAATTCCTCCTTTCTCTTCAAAAGGTCATAACTTATATCAGGATAGAAAAGAACTGTTTTCCCTTCTAATTAATCTTTAATAAATCTTTATATTGCTAACAAGGCTGGCATTCATTGTAGATGAGCAGATCATTCATCTGGAGTGTTTCAAAGTCGTGGATCCTGAAAGATTTTTTTTTACTGGCAGCACATGGGAAGCAGTGATGGGTTTCATAGTCCGGAGAAACAAAACCTCTGCAAAATCCGCAGATCCACCAGCAGGATAGGCGACCTAATGTTGGCATTATTTCTGGGACCAAGAGCCAAAGCAATGAGAATCTGATCACATTCAATCAGTTACAGTGTGTGGCCTACTTCATCTAAAAGCTGGAAACCAATTTCCCAAACACTCCAGTTGGAGGCTTGGTCATTTATCTACTTCCTCACATTTTAGGAGGCCATTCAGCTCATTGAGTCTGTGCTGAATCTCAAACCATTCCTCTCAGTGCTGATATCCTCTAGTTGCTGATATTAGGAACACCCTGCCAGAGACGGCAGTGGAGCCGGATGCAATTGCTGCATTTTAGAGGCATTTAGATGGGCACTTAAATACGCAAGCCATAGGAGGGTAGATATGCTAATCAGCATTTGGTTCAGGTGGATAAGCAAAAATATTGGCATGCACCTGATGGGCTGAAGGGCTTGTTACTGTAGACAAAGGAGATTCTGCAGATAGCGGAAATCGCAAACAATGTACACAATGTCACTGGAACTCAGCAGGTCAGGCCGCATCTGTGGTGGGAAATCATTGATGTTTCAGTCCAAAAACATCAACTGTTTCTTTCCCTTCGTAGCTGTTGCCTGACCTGCGAAGTTCCTTCAGCATTTAGGGTTCGGGGTCTGTTTCCGTGCTGTGTTTTTATGATAAAGCTGGAGCAATAAGGAAAACTCATTGTGGGATTGAGGAAAGCATGCAAACTCCACAGAGACAGCACCTATAATGGTGAGTGATTTTACGAGCACAGAGTAAATGCTTTAAAGCCTCTAGAGCTGTCTTGAAATAAAATACAGCATCCTTACTATCTCATGGAAATCCCTGATCCATAACTGCTAAGTGGAGAGGCAACTAGAAAAATATCGAGCACTGCATCTCGCATCTCTCTGGCAGGAGCATGAGTGCTAGCTGGATGAGATAATGACTCAGTTAATCCACCTGTGGCAGAGCTTGCAGCTCCGAGATTGCTAGAGGAAAAAGTCAGGCAACATCTATGGAAAGGAATGAATAGTTAACGTTCGGGCCGAGGCCCTCCATTAGTGTGAAAGCAGGTCATTTTCAGTAACGAGGGACAGCCCAAAACGAAGTAGGGTCAGTTTTCTGAAAGATTTGATTATTGAAGTCAATAATTAGCAGACCTTTTTAGAAAAAAAACTTGTCAGCTATTGTAAATCCTATTATTTTTCAGAAATTCTAAAGTAGTGTATTGAAAAATCTAATAAAAATCATGGAATCCAGGTGGACAATGCAATTATGACACTTCATTATCCATAGCTGCATTTGGCAAACTTCTTTTTGGTGGTCACAATGTTTTCTGAATTGGTACATTGCATTTTCTATTAATGACTGAGTTTTGAAAATTGCTTTTGTTTGACACCTTGCCATCACTGATAGAATTAGATTGAATTCCTCTACACAAAAACAGTATGGCAGGAAAATGTCATCATGTCATCTTCCCAATTAGCAACACTAACAGTCTTCAGATAATGCAAGAAGACTGATCAAAGCCACAGAACTGAGTGAATGACGCAAATGATAGCATATCATAACTTTCTGCTGCAATTTTTATCTTAAGGGTGAGATCTCATTGAAACCCAGCAAATACTGAAAGACCGAAATAGATTGACTTCTGGTGTGATGTGATCTTTTTGGAATGCAAGATAAAGGTAGTTATAAATCTAAAGCAATATATACTGAAAACTAAAAATCTAAAGATGCTGAAAACAGAACATGCTTGAGACATTCAAATCTTCGGCCAGTATCTGTGAAAAAGGAAAAAGAGTTCATGTAGATTCAAGAGATTCTCGAAATGCTGGAAATATTGAGCAAAACACACAATGCTGAGTTTCAGGTTGATGACATAAAATATCAACACAAAGAATTTTGAATTGCATTTTTCATTAGTTTTATTCAGATTCCTAAGGCAATGGGGGTTTCAAAGAATATTACTAAATAATTTACCTGATGTGGTATGGAGTGAACTTCTGAAGTCAGCAAATGCCTCTTACTATACTGACAATTAAAATTAAAAGTAGTGCAGAGAGTAGAGATCTGAAATAAGACAGGAAAGAGTGGAAATACTCAGTAGGTCATTCAGCACCTCTGCAGAGAGAAACAGAGTTATCATTTCAAGCCATTGATTTGTTCTACAAAAGGAAAATCAGGGCCACTTTGGCAAGGAAACAGTCATGGGACCAAGATGATGCTATCTCCCACAGTGTATCTCCATTAAACTACTATTTCTCTGTAACATCCAAAGCTTCCTTCATTCATTGACCACCGTCTGCTCTATTTACTTGTTGAGCCACTGGCATTTACTGCATTATTATCATTGATTTTCAGGGCCCACCTGCAGACTTTGGTTTGAGCCTTCAGCAAAGGCCTCCAGATCAATTCAATTATTGATGATTTTGGTACAACTGCTGTTCAATTAATATATTCATATCCCTTTGCCCATGACTCCTTTAAATCCATTAATTCTTATTTGTTTATTCACTGATCATTAATTTATTAATTTCCTTTGGCCATTATTGATTTTTTGCCATTCTTGTTATTTCGTTTATTCACTGTTGGCTCCTCTCTGTTTTGTTTTAGTAGTTTATTGATTTATTGGTGTAATGTACGTATTTGTTAGCTGCCTGCCGCTGTCTCATTGAGCCACTGAGTCACACAACATGGAAACAAGCCTCTCAGGCCACCATATCCAGGCCAAACCATTTGCCCATCAACAATCATCCAACTGTCTCCACATTAGGACTATATCCATCCATGCCTTGCCTTCTCAAGTGCCTGTCAATATGCCTTTGGCAAAGCTTTCTCGACATCAGCTACTCTTTACTTCCTACAAAGCGAAACTCAATAGCATGAATGGCAGTGATGCTTCACTACCAGATGAATTCAACGCTTCTGTGCCTGCTTTGAAAGGGAGAGTATAACTACAACTGTGAAGATTCCTGCATCACCCAAGTGACCCTGCGATCTCTGTCTCAGAGGCTGATGTCAGGCTGTCTTTCAGGAGGGTGAACCCTCGCAAGGTGACAGGCCCCAACTGAATACCTGGTAAGGTTTTGAAAACTTGTGTCAACCAACTGGCGGGTATATTCAAGGACATTTTCAACCTCTCTCTGCTATGGTCAGAAGTTCCCATCCGCTTCAAGAGGCTAACAATTACACCAGTGCCCAAGAAGAGTACCGTGAGCTGGCTTAATGATTATCCTCCAGTAGCACTCACATCGACAGTGATGAAATGCTTTGAGAGGCTGGTCATGACTAGACTGAACTCCTGCCTCAGCAAGGACCTGGACCCACTGCAATATGCCTATTGCCACAGTAGGTCAATGGCAGACACTATCTCAATGGTTCTTCACATGGCCTTGGACCACCTGGACAATGCAAACATCTACATCAGAATGCTGCTTGTTTACTATAGCTCAGCATTTAACTCCATCATTCCCACAGTCCTGATCGATTAGCTACGGAACCTGGGTCTCTGTACCTCCCTCTGCAATTGGATCCTTGACTTCCTAACTGGAAGACCACAACCTGTGTGGATCATCCTCGCTGACGATCAACACTGGTGCACCTCAGGAATGTGTGCTGAGTCTGCTGCTCTGCTGTCTATACCCATGACTGTGTGGCCAGGCATAGCTCAAATGCCTTATATAAATTTGCAGATGATACAACATTGTTGGTGGAATCTCAGATGGAGATGAGAGGGCATACAGGAGCAAGATATACCAGCTAGATGAGTGGTGTCACAGTAACAGCCTTGCACTAAATGTCAGTAAGACAAAAGAGCTGATTATGGACTTCAGGAAGGGTAAGACAAGGGAACACATACTGATCCTCATCGAGGGATCAGAAGTGGAGAGGGTGAGCAATTGCAAGTTCCTGGGTGCCAGAATCTAACCTGGTCCCAACATATCGATGCAGCTATAAAGAAGATATGACAGTACCTATATTTCATTAGGAGTTTGAGGAGATTTGGTTTGTCACCTAAAAACTCAAACTTCTACAGATGTACCGTGGTGAGCATTCTGACAGGCTGCATCACTGTCTGGTATGGAGGGGCTACTGCACAGGCCCGAAAGAAGCTATAGAAAGTGGTAAAATTAGCTCTATCATGGGTACTAGCCTCCAGAGTATCCAAGACATCTTCTAGGAGTGGTGCCTCAGAAAGGCAGTGTCTTTATTAAGGACCCATTATCCAGGACATGCCCTCTTCTCACTGTTACCATCAGGTAGAGGTACAGAAGCCTGAAGGCACACACTCAGTGATTCAGGAACAGCTTCTTCCCCTCTGCCATCTGACTTTGAAATGGACATTGAACCCATGAACAGTACCTCTATATTTTTTGAATATTATTTCTGTTTTTGCAATATTTTTAATTTAATTATTTAATATGCACATATACTTACTGTAATTGTTAATTTTTTTTTCTATATTATCATGTATTGCAATGTACTGCTGGTGCTAAGGTAAATGATTTCATGACATAGGCCGGTGATATTAAACCTGATTCTGACTCTTTATGAGAAAATCGTCCCCCTCAGATCCCTTTCCAGGCTCCGTCCTCTCAGAAACCTCTGCCCTCTTTGTGATAACCCTGCCACGGGAAGAAAGAGGTGGATTATTTACCCTAACTATTGTGTCTCACCTCTTTATTCTTTTATTTTATTTAGAGATACAGAGCAGAAAAGGGTCCCCAGCAAACCACCAATTTAAAATTAGCCTAATCACAGGACAGTTTACAATTAACCTTCCAATCAGTACATCTTTGGAGTGTGGAAGGAAACCGAGAGGAAGCCCACACGTTCACAGGAAGAACGTATGAACTCCTTATGGATGGTGTCAGAACTGAACTCCAAAATGCCCCGAGCTGTAATAGTGCCACGCTAACCACTAGCTACCATAGCGCCTGAGTCATCTCCAAGCCTCCTTCACAGAGAAAGCAAGCCCACCCTATCAAATCCCTCCAAATACATCCTCTAGGGCAGGCAACCTCATGGTGATTCTCTTCTGCTCTCTCTCTGCTGCAGTCTCACACCATTGGAATGAGCAGAACTACAGAGAACATCCCAGAATGTCCTGATCAGTCTGGCGCCAACTTGTAACGTCATGTCCCGAATTTTATCTCATCAGGGCAGCCAGGGATCTTTAATTTCAGATTAATTGAATATTTTGAATTTAGGACTCCAGTTGCTATGGTGGGTTTTTATGATAATTCCAAAGAGTGGGTTTACTTCTAGATTAATTTAATTATTTGAAGAATTTCAGTTCACCTAGGCAATGGTAACCGCTGAATTGTCATTAAAAAATACATCTTGTTTGTTAATGCCCTATAGGGCCAGAACTCTGCTGTCCTTACCTGGTGTGGACTAGACACACCTGACTTCCAATTCTAATGTACAAAGTGATAGACAATAAAAGTGCTGGCACTGTCAGTAATGTCCATGTGCCATGAATAAACTTTTAAAACAGGTAAAATGCTAAAGATAAACAAGAGAGAATCTGCAGGTACCGGAAATCCAAGCAACGCACACACAATGCTGGAGGAGCTGAGCAGGCCAGGCAGCATCTATGGAAAAGAGAACAGTCGACGTTTCGGGCCAAGACCCTTTAGCAGTTTGTGTTAAAATGCTAAGGCTGTTCAGTAAGTCACTGACATGAAATATTAACTGTAATTATCCTTTCACAGATGCTGTTTGAACGTTGGAAATTTTCTGTTTACCAGCATATGCGGCAGTTTATTTTGTTAAAAAAAATCTTATATCTCTCCACAAAATTTTACACACTTTGACTCACAATAATTAACTATATTGAAAGTAAATCTCCTATCAAAACCTAATCTCCAAACAGCGTACTGTTCTTCACTTGCTTGCTGTACTATGCAAAATGTAGCTCCTAGTTTTTGATACAATTATCTGATTTGGGGATTTTTTTGGGTTGACTGATTTCTTTTCTTCCATTTTTGGGGTCGGGGTATGATCCTGAAAATGGATGAAGGATGGACCGGGGGATGCTGTGATATCAGCATTTATTGCTCCATCTCTAATTGCTCTTGTTAAGTGCAGGTTAGTCACCTTCTTAAACTGACGCACGTCTTCTAGCGCCACTGTGATGTTGAGCCGAGTGCTTCGAAGTTTCTAAGTACATTTATTATCAAAGAATGTATAAATTATACAACCTTGTGATCTGTTTGGTTACAGGAAGCCACAAAGTAAGAAACCTGAAAGAACCCAATTAAAAAAAAATAAAGACCAACACCCAAAGTGCAGAGAAGGGGGAAAAACACAAATCACGCTAACAATAGAAGAGTGCAGCAATGTTCCGAACCAAAATGAGTCCTTAGATCTGAACCCAACCCCAGAGCAATCCGGAGTAGGCCCAAAACCTGAGTATCAGTCTATCATTTTAATTGGCACGGAACACAGAAGACAAGACAGTCTTCGTATCCTCAGCACCGTGGAGAGAGGAGTGATCATCGTGGGAGAACAAGTGAAATCAGCTCTCGCCTCTGATCCCAACACCCTGTCTTCCTAGTATATCTGGGCCAGTGTTTAAATTGTCTAAACAAACTATTGTACCTCACACTAGAACTTGGGCACTGCTGTACTGTAAGGCTCTGGGCCCAGAACACACTGCCCAGCAACTTGCTCTGGGCCTAGAACGTGTCACACAGCAACTCACTCTGGGCCCAGATTGTGCTGCCCAGCCCGATGCTGCTCTCAATTCCTCCATATTAGCTCAGTGCCCAGAGCAATCCGACCTCACACCTGGGCCATTTGTATCGGCATCGATTTCTCTCTGAATGGCTCCCTCCTTCTGCATCGTACTAGCATGGACTTTGCCTTCACTCACCTCTTCACTGTTTGCAGTGATAGTTTAGAACAATTTACTTCAGAAAAGTTGTTACTAGTGATGTTTTTTGTCAAATTTCTTACCTTTTGAACACCTGCCACATGCGTTCGGTAGCACCATCTCACTGCGGAGGTTCCAGCGTTCCAGCTGTGGTGAAGGATACACGCCATATTTCCAGAGTGCAATGATGTAAAGCTTGAAGGGGAATCCAAATGTACTGGTGTTTTCTCTTCATGACAGAGGCCGCAGGTTTCAGGTGTGCTATCAGAGTAGTCTGGGTGAGTGACCACAGTTCATGCTAACAATTAGCTTTACTCTTCACATTCACATCGAAACACGCAGTGAGTTGCATTGTTTGCATCAATGACCAACACAATCCAAGCATGTGCTGGGGGCAACTTACTAACCCTAACCTGGAGGAAACGCACATGGTCATAGGGTGAGCACCCAAACTCCTTACAGACAGCAGGAGGAATCGAACCCCGGTCACTGGCTCTGTAAACTGCTACACTACTGGGCCGTCCTAAAACAGATTCACTTTGTTTGTGGCATTTATTGTACATCAAAACATACAAACGTCATTTGCATCAGGTATATGCTGGGGGCATCCAACAAGTCTTGCCACGATTTTGGTGCCAACATAACATGCCCACTACTTACTAACCCTAACTCATAAGTCTTTGGAGAGTGGGAGGAAACCAGAGTCCCCCCCCCGATACAGCCCACATGGTCGCGGGGAGAATGTACAAGCTCCCTACAGACAGTGGCAAGAATTGAACGCTGATCTTACAGATGGTGCTGTAAAGCGATACACTACCGTGTTGTAGATAACACACATAACGGAGTGCTGGAGGGTAGGGGCACGTAGGGTGGTTAAGGTTAGCCAAGCAAGTAGGTGGCTTTGTCTTGCGTTCCATTGCAGTCCTGCCTTGCGGTTGGTGTGAGGTGTGGTGAAAGGTGCCGGGGGTGAGTCCATCAGTTCAGACCTGCTCTTGTACCCGCGATATTTGTGTTGCTGGTCCAGTGATGGCTGTCCCTCCCTACCTCCTGGTGGTTAGACTCTTGCTGGGAATTACCACTGCCTGACACTTCTGTGAATATGATTGTTACTTGTCACTTATTAATCCCTGCCTGAAGATTGTCCAGGTCTTGCTGCATGCAGGCATGGGCTGTCTCACTTGATGTTCTACATATGGAACTGAAGATTATGCAATCATCACCATCAGCTTAATGATGGAAAGAAAGTCATTGTTGAAGCAGCGGGCAATGGTTGACCCTAGGTCTGCAGTGGTGTCCTGGGTCTCTTATCAATAGCCTCTACTGACCACAAACACCTTACTTTTTTTAAGATATGCCACAAAACTGAAGAATATTTCCACTTTGATTCTGTTGACCTTTTTTTTTGGCCAGGAATGTGGTAAATTTTCTGAGTTCAATGTTATTGTTTTACAAATCTGGTAATATTATTGTAAATGCTCTACTAAACTTTCAGTTATTAAGCATTATATCCACAGTCAACATGATTTTGGAGCAGCTACATTGACGTTCTGAATTTGTATCTATGGCTGCCTACTCATGCCTGACCTGTTTGATCTCTGCGTATTTCTACAGTGCTAATACAGAGAAGTGTTAGCTATTGCTCAACGCTCTCCTTCATTTTATTCCAACCGCATTAGTCCCAAGTAATTGTTGTTTGGCAAACAAAGAATATTATCCTAATGTTGTATGTCCATAAACACCACGCCTATAGTATGCCATTCAAAATGTGACAAGAAGATCAAAATTAATCTAGCAATTGTTTTCCTGCTTTTGTGCCATGAAGGAACTGAACCATAAAAGCAAGACTCAAATTGTTAAAATCAAATATTACTCATGAGGTTCAGCAAGAGTGGAAAATAATTTAAAAATTTTTGGAGCAGGTTGTTTCAACTTTTCTTTGAAATTGTGTATTTTCTTACCACTCATGATCCAGTTACAGGTCTAAAGTGGATGGGCTAATTGAGGTGCATAAAGCCACAAAGTCATAGAAAGGGCAAATGCATGCTGTTCTTTTTCTCAATGAAAAGGAATCAAGACCTAAAGGGCTTAGGGTTAAACTGAGAAGGGAACAGGTTAAAAAGATCCTAAGGGTCAAATTCTTCATGAGACACTGGTGCATTTGTGACACACACTGCCAGAGGAAATGTTACAGGGAGGTAGCATAACAGCATTTAAAAAACATTTAGTCAGACTCACAGA
The DNA here is from genome assembly GCF_048418815.1 of Hemitrygon akajei. Lineage (NCBI taxonomy): Eukaryota > Metazoa > Chordata > Chondrichthyes > Myliobatiformes > Dasyatidae > Hemitrygon > Hemitrygon akajei. The sequence continues at coordinate 40,148,719 of NC_133129.1, forward strand.
TAAGATAGGTTTCGAGGGATATGGACTAAGTTTGAGCAAATGGGCCTCACTTAGATGGGGATCTTGGTTGGCATGGAAGAGTTGGGCTGAGGGCCTGTTTCCATGCTGTGCTAGTCTATGCCTAGGATCCCCATATGCCCACACTCATCTGGGCCTATTGTGGAGTGCCAACGGAGCTGAACTCTTCATTCCTTACCCACAGGTGTTGGTGGTGAGGGTGGAAGTAAGATCGCATCAAAGCTTCAGCAACAAGTAATTGTCAGACGCCATGCTACTGGAGTCCAGCCCCTATACCTTCCAGTTTGTCTTTGACAGGAGGTCAGTCTTATTCTCATGTCAAAGCTCCCAATCTATTGTCACTTGAATTGCTTCTTCTATTCAAAAACATAGAACACAGAACAGTACAGCACAGGAACAGGCCCTTCAGCCCACAATGTTGTGCTAAACCAGCTAAAAAGCAAATCAAAAACATCTAAACACTAATCCCTCCTACCAACAAAATGTCCATATCCCTCCATCTTCCTGACATCCACGTGCCTATCTAAATGTCTCTTAAAAGCCTCCAGTGTATTTGCCTCTACCACCATACCAGGCTGTGCATTCCAGGCATACATCACCCTCTGAGTAAAAAAAAGTTACCCTCACATCCTCTTTGAACCTACCCCCTTTCACCTTCAATGCAGGCCCTCTGGTATAAGGCAATTCAACCTGGGAAACAGATACACCCTGTCTACTCTACCTACACCTCTCATAACCTTATAAACCCCTGTCAGATCTCCCCTCAGCCTTGGCCCTCCAGAGAAAACAACCTAAGTTTATGCAGCCTCTCATGATAGCACATGCCCTCTAAACCAGGCAGCATTCTGATAAACCTCTTCTGCACTCTCTCCAAATCCTCCAGATCCTTCCTATAATGGGGTGACCAGATGTATGCACTGTTCCAGATGTGGTATAGAACAGAGTTTTATAAAGTTGCAACATAACCTCCTGACTTTTAAACTCGACTAATAACAGCAAGCATTCCACAAGCCGCCTTAACCACCTTATCAACCTGTGTAGCCACTTTCAAGGAGCTATGAACTTAGATCGCAAGATCTCTCTGCTCAGCAATACCGATAATGATCTTATGCTTAATTGTGTACCGTCTCCTTGCAATTGCTCTACCAAGAAGCAACACTTCACATTGACCTGGGTTGAACTCCATCCGCCATTTCCCTGCCCATATCTGCAACTTAATCTGTATCACATTGTCAGTCGTCTACACTATTCACCATTCTCCACCAAGATTCACCACCAATCTTGGTATCATCCACATACTTACAAATCGACCCATCCTCATTTTCATCCCGGTTATTTATGTACATCACCAACAGCAGAGATCCCAGCACAGATCCTTGCAGAATGCCACTAACTACAGAGCTCCAGTTGGAATAGGTCCCTTCAACCACTACTCTCTGTCTTCCAAGCGTAAGCCAGACCTGAATCCCAACAGCCAATTCGCTGCAGACCCCACGCCTCGTAATCTTCTGGATTAGCCTCCCATGAGGGACTTCGTCAAATACCTTACTAAAATCCATGGAAGCAACGTCTACTACCCTACCCTCATCAATCTTTCCCGTCACCTTGTCAAAAAACTCAATCAAGTTGGTAAGGCACGACCTGCCCCGCACAAAGCCATGCCTAAGTAGGCATCTGAAAATTATTAAGGTTGTTTTAAATAATTAAAGCCAATCATATTATTCAAACATTAAATAACTAAAAAAAAGCACATTAAATACTAAGCAATAATTTAAAGACTAAATTAGAATTTTTAAAAAGTACCTTAACGTACCTTTCTTTTTCTTAGCTCCGAGTGAGAAATTCCCACTTAAGTGAACAGGGAATCCCATCCTCCACCAGGTCTGACTGCTGTAGAAGCAGACATTGCCCACGTTATTCTGGGGAATCCCAACATGATTGATCACCACCATCTGTCACTCAATCTGTCTCAGATTTACATTGAATCTCTATCATCCGGGGCTGTCTTGGGAGCAGAAGTTCGATTTGGTGTTATATTTTCATGTGCTCAGAGCAGACTTGTTTTGGAAATTTACTCCATTTTCTGGCCAGGGCTGTTGTTTATTTTCTGAATGTGAAACATGCCATTTTCTGAAGTTGAAAGTGACCTATAACTCTTCATCCGACCTGCATACATCTTGTGTTTTAGGTAAAAACATCACCTGGCAGTTCACAAATGAGGTGCAAAATGACGCCTGTAATTTGCTATTTAAAATAAGAATCCAGTTTTTATCATTGGTATATGTTGTGAAATTTGTTAACTTTGCGGCAGAAGTACAATGCAATACTTGATAATTTAGGGAAATAAACTGAATTACAGTAAGTACGTATACAAAATAGTTAAATAAGTAGTGCAAAAATGGGAAATAAAAATGTAGTGAGGTAGGGTTCAAGGGCAATTCAGAAATCTGATGGCAGAGGGGAAGAAGCTATTCCTGAATCATTGACTGTGTGCCTTCAGGCTTCTGTACCTCCTCCCTGATGGTAACAATGAGAAGAGGACATGAAATAAAGCATTTTGCTCCAATTCTAAATTCCAACGCAACTACATCTGCTGTTAATTTGCATTCATGGTGCTGGACAGACTTCTTTCCATCAACAACAAAAGGGTGGGATGTTGTTCAAATTGACAAAACTTTATTGTAACAGTCATTTATTTCAAATCACTAACTGAATTAGCAAGTCTTTAACCATACTTTTATCACCTATTTCGGTTAACTCTGTCACTTGCATGCCATGATGTAACTCAGAGATGACTACCAGACTGAGAGACTTGGGTGGGAAACATCACCGCCCTAGCATCATTGACTAAATTATTGACTTGCCTTTTTCAAAACTGAAGATAACAGACAATTTGTCATTGCAATTCTATTAATAGCTACCAGCTGTGATCTGGTTGGTGTTTATCTTCCACTAGAGGAATTAAACTAGAGTGCAGAAGGACATCTCATTAGCAAAAACATCATTATTGATGACAACAATCAGGATGCTGATAAAGCAGTGGAACCCAGTGCAATTTTGTGTGGGTGTCAAGATAAGAAAGCAAATATCAATTTATCGCTGCACAGTGTTTATTTCCTGGGAGGAAGTCACAATCCAATTCAGTATCGTACCTGATATGCCACAGTGGGTGACCTTCAGAATTAAACCAAGATCCCACACTCCAACATGAACCAATGAAGAACATTTACAGTTTCTTTCTGGGCACCAGTGGATTCAGGAAAATAAAATGTTTTCAAAGTATTTGGCCAATAGCTTGCTTAGAAGAGGTTTGAATGGCATTTGCTGATTTTATGAGCCTTTACACTCTCCATGGATTCCATAGTGGTCGTTTTTGAACCAGGATGCTGGTTGCTTCCTCCTGAAATGTGACGACTGGTTATGATTAGACTATGTGCAGGTCTGGGAATCCAAGTTATAGAGTCATGGAGTCACGGCATGAAAACAGGTCCTTCAGCTCAGCTGAGTCATGGTGCCCCCATCCAAACTAGTCTCATCTGTCAGTGGTTGGCCCATAACCTTCTGAACCTTTCCAATCCATATACCTGTCTCAAAGTCTTTTAAAGGTTGTTACTATACTTGCACAAATGCTTCCTCTGGCAGCTCATTCCACATACTGTACATCCCATACTTTGTAAATGCTACCATTCAAGTTCCTATTAGCTCTCTCCTCTCTCATTTTAAACCTAAGTCCACTGTCTATGACACTGTCTAGTTGTTATGCCTATATATCCTCATGCAAGGCTCATTCTGAAAGTAAGAGGGCATGGGATCCTAGGTGAGCTTGCTTTGTGGATTCAGAACTGGCTTGTCCACAGAAGGCAAAGGGTAGTTGTAGACGGTACATATTCTGCATGGAGGTTGGTGACTAGTGGTGTTCCGCAGGGATCTGTTCTGGGACCCCTCCTCTTTGTGATTTTTATAAATGGCCTGGATGAGGAAGTAGAAGGGTAGGTTAGTAAGTTTTCTGATGACAAAAAATTTGGGGGTGTTGTGGATAGAGTGGAGGGTTGTCAGAGGCTACAGTGGGACATCAATAGGATGCAGAACTGGGCTGAGAAGTGGCAGAAGGAGTTCAACCCAGATAAGTGTGAAGTAGCTCATTTTGGTAGGTCAAAGTTGAGGACAGAATATAATATTAATGGTAAGACTCTTGGCAGTGTGCAGGATCAGAGAGATCTTGGGGTCCATGTCCATTGGATATTCAAAGCTGCTGTGTAGGTTGACAGTGTTGTTAAGAAGGCGATTGGTGTGTTGGCATTCATCAACTGTGGGATTGAGTTCAAGAGCTGTGAGGTAACGTTACAGCTATACAAGACCTTGGAGTAGTATGTTCAATTCCGGTCTCCTCACTACCAAAAGGATGTGGATACTATAGATAGAGTGCAGAGGAGAGTTACAAGGATGTTGCCTGGATTGGGGAGCATGCCTTATGACAATAGGTTGACTGAACTTGGCTTTTTCTCCTCAGAGCGACAGAGGATGTGAGGTGACCTGATAGAGGTGTATAAGATGATGAGAGGAATTGATCATGTGGATAGCCAGTGGCTTTTTCCCAGAGCTGAAATGGCTAGCACGAGGGGGCATAGTTTTAAGTGTTTGGAAATAGGTACCAAGGGGATGTCAGGAGTAAGTTTTCACACAGAGAGTGGTGGGTGTGTGGAGTGCACTGCTGGCGTTGGTGGTGGAGGCGGATACAATATGGTCTTTTAAGAGACTTTTAGATAGATACATAGAACTTAGAAAAACAGAGATTTATGCAATAGAGAAATTCCAGGCAGTTTCTAGAGTAGATTACATGGATGGCACAACATTGTGGGCTGAAGGGCCTGTAATGTGCTGTAGATTTCTATGCTCTATGTTTTATCCTTCTATGATCTGCATTTGAAAGTTATCTTAATTTTCTTACTCCTGACCCAGAGCTTAGATTTATTTGATGTTCAATGGAAATTCAGACTTTTTTTTTACTACAATGTAATTTTCATGGACTGTGTTTCTAACACATCACAGAAAAGTGACTTACAACTGTTTTTTTTTCCCAAGGAAAGTTCTTTATTTCCTTGTAGGATATATTTTTAATTGTCTACCACATTGATCTGAGAGTTAACTTCCTTATTTGCTTGTTGGTGTCTTGACAATCTGTTAATGCAATCATTTTGCGACACCTTTTAGACAGAATTACAGAACATAAATAGGCAATTTAGCTGCATATTTCTCTATCCACAGGGATCACTGTCTATGTGACTCCCTTGCCGCTTGTCCCTCCCCACTAATCTCGATCCTGTCCCTCATTCCTGCAAGCAGGATAAGTACTACACCGAATCCTACATCTCCTCGCCACAATTCAGGGCCCATACAGTCCTTCCAGGTCATTTCACCCACAAGTAGGCGAGGTCATCTATTGTAAATGGTGCTCCTGGTGTAGCCCCCTCTACATCAATAAGACTAGGTGCAGATAGGGGGACAGCTTTGTCCAGCACCTTCACTCTGTCCATCCCAGAAGTTAAGATCTCCTGAAGGCTACCTATTTCATTTTGACTTCCCATTCCCAACCTGACATGTCTGCCACGGCCTCTACTGTCACGATGAGGGCAAACTCATGCTGGAGGTGCAACACCTCATATTCTGTTCGGTAGCCTCCAATCTGATGGCATGATCATCAGCTTCTCATAATCTCTCCCCCTTCTTCCTTCTTGCTTTCTACTCCCCGTCTAGTTATTCTCTCACCCCTTCTCTTCTCCTCACCTGCCCATCGCCCGCCATTTTTCTCCTCCTCCTTCCATTCTTTCCATGATCCACTGGTCTCTCCTGTCAGATTCCTTCTTCTTCAGCCCTTTATCTCCGCCACCTGTCCCCTCCCAGCTTCTCACTTCATCACCTCTCATCTGGACCTGCCAGCTTGTACTCCTTCCTCCCCCCTCCCTTCTTATTCTGGCATCTTCCCCCTTCCCTTCTAGTCATTTATTCCCCTCCGTAAGTGCTGCCTGGCACGCTTTCCATCCAGCTTTTCACATGTGCGTTTATCCAGATTTCCAGAATCCGCCGAATCACATGTGTTTATTACTCCGTCTTGACTGAATTCACCTGACCTCGGGCTGCCTCAAGGGGGCTAATTCCAGATTCTAACCTTTATCCAGATAAAGAAATGAATTCATAGTGACCATCTTGCACGCTGATCACCGGCCATGGAATTCTTGCTGTTGCCCCCATGAACTCCATCAGAAACCTTTTCAACCTTGGAATAAAAATCTCCCTTCAGCCTTTAGATGTTGAAACATTCCTGATAATTGTAATGTCAAAATTACAGTGTAATTATAATAAACCTGCTTGAAATTCTTGCCCACTATCATCATAACATTTTGGTAAAATGAAGCCCAGGATTAGATATATATATTATTCTTGTGGGCTCACTAAAGTGTGAGATTATCTCACTGAAGTTCAACAAAACTTCTCACTGTTTCAGCCTTATTTTTCTATGTAACCCCCTTTTACTGGGTGTCTCTGGAAATGCGGCTTATTAGCCCCTCGCTAGCAGCCACTGGACTCCACGGTGATAAAGCCACCTTTCTCTGGCTTCTGAGGTGTTTATGACTTTGGTCCCCCAAACCCATGAGGTTGGGATGTCTTGTCCTCCCAACCCGCTTTGTGTGAACGCTGTGTGATTTACTGCCCCCTGGCAGTTGCCCGTCGGCAAGAAATAACAGACCGTACACTGCATACAATTAATAAAAAGTATGTTTAAGAATGTTAACTTAAGCAAACAGTTATTAAAGGAAAGAAAGAAGAAAACAAAAAGGGCCCATTATACAAACAATTACATGTGCACGGTGGAGCTGAAATCTTGAGCTTGCCTGTCACTCACATGCTGACCCTCGGTCTGCGTGAAAGCACACACCGTCTTCCGAAGGTCGCTCAGAATCCAGCTCGAACAAACGGGCTCTCTCATGGGAGTATTGGCTCGTCCTCCTCGAAGCCGTTCACCTGCACAAAGCACCCTGTGCAACAGGGACGGCACCCTCCACCATCTTCCCTCCCGTCTTCTCCCAGCTCCTGCCAACCAAGACCTCCCTCCCAGTGTTCTCTGGAACCTTCTGCCAATTCTACCATCCTGACTGGCTGACACCACATTCCTAAGGTGAACAACAAAGCCTCTTATCTCAGCTCAAATGCAAACAAACTAAAAGCAGAACAGATCGCTCTTACAAAACTGCTAAATGAAATACCTACACTAGCATAGCAGTAAAAATCTTAACCAGGGCGTTACATCTAGCAAACAATCCCTAGTATTTAGTATATCGTGATGAGCTTGTTAAACCTTTTTCTTAATCATGTTAGTAAAACGCACAATCGTCCACTTATCTATTATAAACTTAAACCTGTAGTTCTCCATGGAAACTGTTGCTACCCTAGTGATCTTGGTCTTCAGATGTCTCTAAGTAGGAATGACGTGTGGGACATGAGAATGTCCTCATGGGACTACGGAAGTTACTTCAAGAATAACAAGAGTACGTTGACTTCGCACTGAGACACCTGCACATAACAATGCAGGATTATTGAAGTGTCCGTACAGAAAATGGATTCTTTATGCAACAATTTCAGTTGCAACTGTCTATTGTCTATTATTGTCTATTGTTGTACTTGAAAGGTTCACAATCCTCCAACTCCACAATTTTTTGCTCTATTATATGCCCTCTCTGGCTTTTATGTTGGCTTTGACTTCTCTTTTTAGCCATGGTTGTGTTATCTTTCCTTTAGAATACTTCTTCCTCATTCAAATGTATATATCCTGTACCTTCCAAACTGCTTTCGGAAATTCCAGCCATTGTTGCTCTGCCATCATCCCTGCCAGTGGTTTTTCCCTATCAGTTCTGGCCAACTCCTCTCTCATGCCTCTGTAATTCCCTGTGCTTTGCTGTAATACTGATACATCTGACTTTAGCTACCCCTTCTCAAATTTCAGGGTAAATTCAATCATATTATGATCACTTCCCCTGAAGGTTCTTTTACCTTAAGGTCTCTAATCAATTCTGATTCATTGCACAACACTCAATCCAGAATAGCTGATCCTCTAGTGGGCTCAACCATGAGCTGCCCAAAAAGACATCTCATCGGCAGTCCAGAAATTCCCCCTCTTGTCATCCAGCACCAACCTGATTTTCCTAATCAATCTGCATATTGAAGTCCACCATGACTATTGTAATACTGCCCTTTTGTCATGCATTTTTTATCTCCCATTGTAATTTATAGGCCACATCCTTACTACTGTTTGGGGGTCTGTATACAACTCCCATCAAGGTCTTTTTACCCTTGCAGTTCCTTAGCTCTATCCACAATGATTCAACATCATCTGACCTTATGACACTCTTCAGACACCCACTGGTCTCCACACACACTCCTGTCACACCCCACACCCCCTTGTCTCCACACACAGCAGTCACCCCCTCTACCCATGTTGTCCACACACATTCCAGTCATCCCCACACCCTGTTCTCCACACACCAGACAATCCCTACACCAACTGGTCTGCACACAAAGGTCACCCCCACAAATCTTGATCTCCTACACACAGTAGTCACCCCCACACTCCCTGGTTTCCACTCATACCAGTCACCCCCACACTCCCTGGTCTCCACACACACCAATCATCTGTACACCCCGTTGGAGCAATTTTTGGGTTTAGATGTTTACATTTAGTTAATGTCTTCCCCCACAAATCTTCAAATCTGAATAAAAATTGTAAATTTAATTTAAAATACAGCTCTGAACAATAGGTTCATTAAAACCATGAATTACAGCCCAGACAATGCTGATTAACATTCATTTAGATATCTGTGTTGTGGGTGCAAATTGGGAGGTGTAAAGTTTGTGTTTAATTTCAAAGAAAGCATTGTGGATACATTGTAAATATGGAATCTAGGACAAGAAGGCACAACTTCAGGGTTGAAGGACGTCCATTTAGATGCGGAGAAATTACTTTAGTCAAATGGTGGTAAATCTGTGGAATTTGTTGCTACAAGTGGCTGTGGAGGCCAGCTGATTGGGTGCATTTAAGTAGAGATAGATAGGTTCTTGATTAGACAGGGGATCAAAGGGTATGGGGAGAAAGCAGGGGAGTAAGGATGACTGGAAGAATTGGATCAGCCCGTGACTGAACCGCGGGGCAGACTCGATGGGCCAAATGGCCTACTTCTGCTCCTAGATTTTATGGTCTTATAGAAGCAAAAAAAAAGTAATAATATAATTAGCTCAGGGAATTTAGAAAGACATTGTTGGATGCATAAAGCATGAAATCATGGAAAGGTTTTGGGAGCAAAACTTGTGAGATATGTCTCAAGGTAGAGTCTAAATAGCTGAGAAAGAGGTCACAAAGCCTGAAGGTACTGAAAAGGAAATGGAGATAATAGGGATATGGAAGCCATATTCTGTCAGTCAAACAATCTTTTCATCAATGAAGCATACACCTTGTAATCTGTATGCTTAGTTGCGTACAATTTCTAAACAATAGAACAATCCACAATAGATTACAATCTTTGTTACCTCTTGTAACCGATGCAAAGATAATGTACGAGGATGATAAATGACCAAAGATTTTCCCATCATTATACACTCCTTGTGCAAGATTTCCAGTGCCGAGACATAATCACGCACCAACCAGTCAAATGACCTTGGTCTTTTGAAGCATTCTCCACTTGGAAAGAGAAAGGAAAACACAGATTATAACTTAAGTGTCTCAAATGAAATACATAGTGGAGTTCAAATATAAGAGACAAGTGCATTAATAATTTCATTTTTGAGTTTCCACAATTGATGTAATACAATTTTGCTTTAACTCCATAAGGCCACAAAACATAGGAGCAGAATTAAGCCATTCGCCCCATCAAATCTGCTCCACCATTCAATCATGGCTGATTATTACCGTAGATGTCGGATTATAAGCCGCTACTTTTTTCCCACATTTTGAACAGCTTTGAACACTGTGGCCTTTAATACGATGCGGCTAATACATGATTTTTTTCATGCCGCCAAAAACATTTTGCCTCGTAACAGTAGACCAATAAAATTGATGAGTAGTTCACAGAGGTCCAATGAAATTGTACGATAAATCAAGCGCACTTTCACAATTAAATTATTGTAAATCAGTCATTTGTACTCACCCTCATCAACATGGAAAACACTCGAAGAAAAGCATTGTGCTACCTTTATGGCAGTTATTTAGTTTATAATATTTTCGCTTAGTAATTCATTTTCTAGTTAAAGTGAGAACTGTTTTAACTATATTTGTTTTCTGTACTACATCGCGGGATGCTATGACGTCACACCCGGTTTCACCGCGTCTTGTGGGAAAAATGCCGTTTGCGATAAACGGGACGGCGGGGGGCGAGCGGCGGAGCGGCATTAGATCTGAGCGAACGCTGCTTTTAAGTTAAAGGCGATCAATAACTTTTCCTGGTAGGCTGCAGTATATATATTTTTTACCAGTCGTTAGGAGATATTGGAATGTTGTTCAGTAAAAAAGTATACGCAACGTATATTTAAAAGTAGCCGCGTTACAGGCACGGTTCGAAAAAAAGCATTTGCAATATATATTTGTTTATGTTACCATATGGATTTAATTAAAAGTTAAAAAATCCTCACATGTAATATCTTTCAGTGTAAATATCTCATATTACAACGTGGGACACCTGCGGCCGAAAATCCGGTGCGGCCTAAAATCCGGGGCGGCCTGTACAAGTAAAAAATTGATTTTCTTTCTAAAATTAGAGCCAGCGGCTTTTAATCAGGTGCGCTCTGTAGTCCGGAATCTACGGTATTATTTCTCTCAACCCCATTTTCCTGCCTTCTCTCCATCATCTTTCATCCACCTTGTTCCCATGGCACTGAAGTTGTCTCGTGGAAGTATGATTCTGGATGAATCCCTGGGAATGAATCAAGGCAAAATAGAGTCACAGAGAAATACAGACCTTCGGTCCAGTGAGTCCATTCTGACTATCAACTACCCATTTTTACACTAGTCCTTCTAATTTCCCCCAGGTTCTACCACCCACCTGCAAAGGAGCAATTTACAGTGGCTAACTAACCTGCCAACTTACATATTTTTCGGATGTGGGAGGAAATCGGAGCTCTGGGAGGTAACCCATGCTGTCACGGATCGTACTTGAGATCAGGATTGAACCCGGATCACAGGACTTGTGGAGAGCTCTTCTACATGCTGCACCGCTGCCCTGCCCAGAATGCAATGCTTTTGCTGGTAATACACATCATAAAGTAGATCAGGATAATTACTGAACAGTAGGCACTGTAGCCACAACCAGGCAAATAACAACTGGCATTCATTTAACATCCTAGCCTATCTCTGCAATATTAACTACAAAATCATTGGACTCTCTGGTTCACTAATGTAATACAGGGGGAATAAATCTGTATTGTTATCCAGTCTAGTCATTGTAACTCCAGACCCACCAATGTGTTTAAGCCTTAACTACCTCCTCAATTCAGGTGTAATTAGTGATGGGCCATAAATGCTAGCAAATTCAGTGATGCCTACATCTCATGAACTAATTCAGAAATATTTATTAATTCATCAAGATAGTAGTTGACAAAGCATTCACAAACTCTTGTTGATCAGACTGTGTAAACAACTTAAGCCCTGAAAACCCAGTATTCTCCCACCCTAAGTGTGGATCACAACTTCGTACGGTAACCGTCCTTCCTGAGACCACAAGCAACTACTGAGAGTTGTGGACACAGCTCAGCACATCACAAAAGCCAGCCTCCACTCCATGGGCTTTGTCCCAGCAAAGCAGCAAACTTAATCACCCACTTCAGACGTACTCTCTTCAAACCACTCCTGTCCTGCCCCCGTTGGGCAGAAGATACAAAAGTCTGAAAGCATGTACCACCAAGCTTAACGACAGCTTCTACCTCATTGCTGTAAGACAATAGAATGGTCCCTTAGTATGACAAAATGGACTCCTGGCCTCACAGTCTACCATGGTATGCTGTTGCACCTTATCGTCTGCCTGCAGTGCACTTTCTATGTAACTGTAACACTGCATTTATACATTCTGTTATTGGTTTCCCTTGTACTACCTCAATGCACTTTCACAATGAAATGATCTGTATCTATGGCATGCAAAACAAAGTCTATCACTGTGCCTCGGTACATGTGATAACGTTAAACCAATTTACTAACTCAATGAGCCAAATGACCTAATTATGCTCCTGTATCTTATGGTCCTATAGTTTAACCGTACATACTGGAAACTGGGCTTAGAATTAGGCACATTCATGTCCTGAGTTCCTCATGGAGATTCCTCCTTGGGTTACTGAGTGAAGATACCTTCTCCAGATTATCAATAGATTAACCAGACCAATGCCCTTGTGCTTAGTAAATCTGTAACAGATGTAATGCAGAGAAGATCATATAGGTATCTAAAATTTATCCCTGGAAAATATCCTCCCGGATGTTCTGGGTTCTTTGAGAAGCGTGCATGCCTACTACTACCATGGAAACGACAGAACACATCTGGAGCTAGAAGGGTTTCCATAATCTTTGCAGGTATTCCACGAGGCCACCTGCTTGGGTAGCTGTCCGTGATAGGGTGATTGCACAACCACTGGGAAACTAAGAGTCACCTCTTCAGGAACAGAGCTCACTATCATATTGCGTGGCACCATCACTGTATTAAGTAAAATGCATGAAGGTCATATTTAAGAGTGTATAACATTATAAGTCAACTTCCTGACCTGGCATGAACTCTAATGTAACTATCATACCAGGGAACTTAGTTGGCTCTGAGGAGTGTAGTAGAATGTAAAATTGTAGACTTAAACCTGTGGTGCCAACACAGTGCCACGAGCAATGCAAACTCACAACTATAGGACTAAATAATAGACCTAGAGACCTGCCTTATCCAACCATGAACTGTCGTGGAGAGCTCACCAACTAAAAGAAGGAGAAAGCTTGCCTCCATCCTTGATGACAGTCAAACCCCAAATGATAAGGCTGAAGCATTGGCTTCAACGGTGAAGCCTCTCTGTAAATAGATATTGAGTAAAAAAGACGACATTTTTACACTTTGTTTGTTCTAGGGGTGTTAACTTCCACTGGGATAACACTATCATTTTAATCCTTGGAATAACTTAACTAATCGGAGAAAAACTGAGCCAGAGTTTTTGTTGCTAAGTGCCTTCCTGTGGCCTCTGCTTGGAATCGGAGGAAGGAATGGTTCTGTTAGGTTGAATACTATACCCTCAATACACTGCCAGAACTCAAACACACACACATTGGCCTGTATACTGCAGGATAATCCATCCCTCTGCAACTCCCCTTGTATGTCATTGCTGAGAATTTATTTTCCATATGGCTTATACGACATCTCACACCTTAGAAAATCAAGTACAGATTATGGGACAGACATATAATAAAGATAAGGTGGCTGAAACGACAGGGGCATTGAACAAAATGTCTTCAGACAATAGCTCTGCTTGTCATAAAGGCCTTGAGAAATTCACCACACTTTGTCCCATAATACAATAATGTCAGCTCAAATGTTATTGGGAAACGCCAGGTGCGGATTACAAGTACATGGTGCAAATTGACACAATTTGATTAGCAGTTTCGCAATAACTGGTTAATGGATAATAGCTGGCAGGCAGCACAGAAACAGAATAGAGTGAATATTTCACTCAAAGTCTCTCCACTTGTTACCAGTACAACCATAATTCAATCTTTGTTCCCACTTAATGTAACTTTTACATTAAAATTATATCGACAACTATGCTCAGGTCAGGACCAGCCAAGATAGGAGTTGATAGTTCTAATTGTTTTGGGTTTCACTAACTCATAGAGCTGCTGTCTCACTGTTTCAAAGGTTTAATCTTTACCTCTCATGCTGACTATAAGGAGTTTGCATGTCCTCCCTGTGATCGCATTCGTTCTCCTCTCGGTGATCTGGTTTTTTCCCACTCCTCAGAGATAAGAATTGTTAGCTTAATTGGCCTCTGAGAATTGCTAAGTATGTAGATCAGTGGAAGAGTTGATGAGAATGCCAGAAGGATAAAAACTGGGATTAATGTAAGATTGCTGGTTAATGCGTGGCTGATGGTCAGCACTGACTCAGTGAGCTGAAGTGAGAAGCTGGGAGGTGATAGGTGGAAAAGGTAAAGGGCTGAAGAAGAAGGAATCTGATTGGAGAGACTGGACTGTGGGAGAAAGGGAAGGGGGAGAATCACCAGAGGGAGGTGATGTGCAGGCAAGGAGAGGGGAAGGGGTAAGAGGGAAGCCAAAATGGGAAAGAGAGAAGGGGACAGGGGGAGAAATTGCCAGAAGTTAGAAAAATCAGTGTCCATGTGGTCACATTGGAGGCTACCCAGACTGAATATGAAGTGTTGCTCCTCCAAACTGAGTGTGGCCTCACCATGACAGTAGAGGAGGCCATGGACTGACATATAGGGATGGGGATGGGAATGGGAAGATGAATTATAACGGGTGGACACTGGGAAATCACGCCTCTTGAGGTGGATGGAGTGAGGGTGCTAAACACTGGCGGAATTCTGTCTGTCATGGCAGAAGGCCGATTTCCCATTGTCAAGCACCTTTGCTCCATCCGCCACAACAGGCTGGAATTCCCGGTGAGTACCCATTTTAATTCTACATCCCATTCCCATTCCCAGATGCTGCCTGACCTGCCGTTCCTCCAGCATTTGTGTGCTGATCTGGATTCTAGCAGCTGCAGAATCTCTTGTGTAGAGGTCAAAGGTTTAAGGTAAGAGTGGGGGGGATATAATAGGAACCTGAGAAGCAACAGAGGGGGGTCAGTATATGGAATATGCAGCCAGAGGAAATGGTTAGGGTTGGTACATAAACAACATTCAAAAGATACTTGGACAGGCACCTGGATAGGAAAGTTTTACAGGGATAGAGGCCAAAAGTTAAGTGAACAGGACTACCTTCGAATCAGAATTGTGGTCACTTTGGACCGGTTGGGTCAAAGGCCTTGACTCTGTGCTCTGTGACTCTAAGTGCCCAGAATCGTCGCTGACCTGACCTACCTACCAGCCATCCAGAATGGAGGGCACAGGGCTCTGCCTGGTAACGTCCCTGACCAACTTTATCTCTTGCATATCAGTTTGAAATTTAAATCTTTATTAGACTTGGATCAAATGGGCGATTTGCTGAGTTTGTTGCAGCTCTAAGAATGTAGCTGATTGCAAACAGCTAGCCCACCTTGCTGGAAATCAAACAACATTAATCCTTTAGCAGGGAATTAAACAGAAACATGCACAAAGCCTATCAGCTCTAGTGAATGATTGCCTAAAAATATTACAATGCAGCCAATGCTGCCAAACCTACTGCAGGAGGCAAAATGAAATTATCCCAAATCTAGAGGAGCAAGTTTGCCAAGACCAGAAAAAAATGCATAAGCATACGTTGAAGATATTCAGACAGCAGATTTACTGTTTTATTGCAGAAGTGTTTAACTTTGTATTGAAAGCAATGGATTGTAAGTGTGTGATCAATTGTCACTCTCAATGCCGTCAATACAAGTTGAAGATCATAAAGATCTGAGATAAATGGATCATAAAAGATCTGTGTTAAGTGGAACGCAGATAACCTTTTTGATGCTGAGATATGTCCTAGGATGTGCTGGGACACATCATCGGTGATGTGACCTGGGGTCATCATGTGCTTTGGGTCTTTCAACATCAGACAAAGCATCCTCACCCAGGCGACCCAGCCAGGGTTGATCAGGCCCTGACTTGTGTCCCAGCAGCGTTGGTCCGTGGGTCACGCCTCTTGATCCGTAGCCATCTGGGGGTTCACTCAGCAGTCTCCGGGATGGTCCTGATGGCTCTTTTCTTTGCAGCCCGTGTAATGCCAAGGAGACGGCAGGTTCTGCACAGCGAGCAGCCAGCAAAACCTCTACAGGCACACGTCGTGCCCTCTAACTCTGTCTCTGGCACTGCTCCACCAGCTCCTCGTATTTGGTTTATATCATTTTAATAGGAATGGTAAATGCTAGAACACTAAGCAGGCAAGTCAGCATCTGTAGAAAAAAGAAGCAATAAAGATTTCAGGTCTGCAATCCTTTGTCAGAGCCGGGAAGAAAGAGAAGCAACAACAACCAGCTGAGAAACACAGTGGCCTGACCAGTTTCTGTGGGGGAAAAGAGTTTTTACCTGTTTTGACTTAAAGTGTTGACAATTCCTTCTCCTCCAAAGATGCTGCTTGACCTGCTGAGTCCCTCTTTGCTTCTCCAGGTTCCAGCATCTGCAGAGTCTTGTTCCTCCAAACTGAGAAAGGAATTTGTTTTCAGTAGCAGAAGAGATGAAGGAGAGTCTGACTCCTACAGCTATCTTGACTGTACTTCCTCCCACAATGCCTCTTTAGAACTCCATTCCATTCTTCTGGTTCCTCTGTCTCTGCCAGATCTGCTCTGACAAATAGACATTCCATACAGCTACATTTGAAATGCCTTTCTTCTTTGTAAGCCTTAGCTACCATAGCGGACAGAGCTCCTGACCACATCTCATCTAATTTCCTCACCTCTTCTCTCACCTAGAACAGAATTCCTCTGGTTGTTACCATCCGCCCCATTTTGTCATGGGGAACAACACCCTTCCTTCCAACTCATCCCCTATCACCATCCGGGGGCTCAGACAGTCAGGATTCTGCAGATGTTGGAAATCCAGAGTAACACACACAACCCTTCCTGATGAGGGCCTCAGCCCGAAACATTGACTGTTCAATTCCTTTCCGTAGATGCCGCCTGACCCTGTAGGTGAAGCAGTGATTCAGCTGTCCTCCTTCCAGTCCAGTCTACTCTGTGCTCACTAATGGTCTTCTCCACTTCAGAGAAGCTAAGTGCAGATTGGCTGATCACTTTGTGGAGCACTCAGTCAGCAGGAGTTACTCTGGGCTTATTGTTTCTAGTCATTTTAACACCCTCAGTCTGACACATCTGCCTTTGGCCTCCCGCACTGATACAATGATGACTAATTCAAGTTTTCCTGGCTCAACCTTGATAAGTGTGAGGTGACTCAGTTTGGACACTGTTGAGGTAAAAGGCAGAATACAGTGTGGAGAAACAGGGGGCATCTTGGGACAACGAACACAGATCCCTTAAAGCAGCCGTGTAAGTTGATGGGGTTGTTAAGAAGGTATATGGTGTGTTGGCCCTCGTTAGTCAGGGGATTGGGTTCAAGAGCTGCAAGGTAATGCTCAGCTCCATTACAGAGCATGTATTGTGAGGATAGGTTAGGTGAACTAGCACCTTCCTCTTTGAAGCAGAGGAGGATGAGAGATGAATTGATAGAGGTATACAAAATGATATGAGATATAGATCAAGTGGATAAGCAGTAACTTTTTCCCGGGGTGTATACAAGGGGTAGGGTATAACCTTAAGGTGTCAGAGGCAGGTTTGGATATGTGGTGGGTGCCTGGGTTACCCTGTCAGGGGTGTTGGTAAAGGTAGATACTTTAGGGACATTTAAGAAGCTCTTAGATAGGCAGATAGATAATAGAGAAATGGAGAGCTGTGTAGGAGGGAAGGGCTAGATTGATCTTAGAGTAGGTTAAGAGGTCAGCATATCGTAGGCTGAGGGGCCTGTGCTGTGCTGTAGTGTTCTATGTTGAGTGCAAGATTCTGCAATTTTAGATAACTCACACTTTCAGTCTGTATCATAACTGGCCATTTCTGCCCATCATTTTGCATCAGCTTTTCCTTCTCTACAAGTCCCACATCGGGCTATTAGCAATAACTAATACAGACAAAGAAGTAAGATTGACTTCTAACAGCCACTGTAAGTCATTTGATATCTGCCTATCAGTGACATGTCCTTTGATCTACTATTCACCCCCTCCACTCCCACCATCTTCTCTACTGCTGAAACTGATGTGTTTTATCTCTTTTCCAGTTTTGACCAAAGGTCTTCAACATGAAACATTAATTCTTTCTCTTCCTACAGACGCTGTCTGACCTGATAAAGTGGTTTCAGAGTATTCTGCCTTTACTCTCAGTGGCCACTTTATTAGGTACACCTGTACAACTGGTCATTAATACAATTATCTAATCAGCCAATCATTGGCAGCAACTCAGTGCATAAAAGCATGCAGACACAGTCAAGAGGTTCAGTTGTTGTTCAGACCCAACATCAGAATGGGGAAAGAAATGTGATCTAAGTGACTTTGACCGTGGAATGATTGTTGATGCCTGAAGGGGTGCTTTGAGGATCTCAGAAACTGCTGATTTCCTGGGATGTTCAACAGTCTATCAAGTTTACAGAGAATGGTGCAAAAAAACACTAACAAAAATCCAGTGAGCACTAGTTCTGTGGGCAAAGATGCCCTGTTAATGAGAGAGGTCAGAGGAGAATGGCCAGGCTGGTTTGAGCTGATAGGAACGCGACAGTAACTGATATTAAATAATAACATCAGTCTTCACTGTGGAAGACACTAGCAGTGTGCCAGGCGTTGAAGGGTGTGAGGAAAGAGAAGCGAGTGCAGTTACTATTACAAGGGAGAAGGTGCTCAAAAAGCTGAAAGCCCTAAAGGTGACTAAATCACCTGGAGCAGATGAACTGCACCTAGGTTTCTGAAAAAGGTAGTAGTAGAAATTGCAGAGGCATTAGTAATGATATTTCAAGAATCATTGGGCTCTGGCATGTTTCGGAGGGCGGGAAAATTGCAAATGTCACTCCCTTCCAAGAAAGGAGGGAGGCAGCCGAAAGGAAATTATGGACCAGTTAACCTGACCTCAGTGGCTGGGAAGATGTTGGAGTCAATTGTTAAGGATGAGGTTATGGAGTACTTGGTGACACAGTACAAGATAGGACAAAGTCAGTATGGTTTCCTTAAGGGAAAATCTTGCCTGACGAACCTGTTAGAATTCTTTGAGGATTTTACAAGTAGGATAGATAAAGGTACTACAGTGGATGTTGTATATTTGGACTTTCAAAAGGCCCTTGACCAGGTGCTACACATGAGGATGCTTACCAAGTTAAGAGCCCATGATATTACAAGAAAGTTACTAGCATGGTTAGAGAATTGGCTGATTGGTAGGAGGCAGCCAATGGGAATAAAAGGATCCTTTTCTAGTTGGTTGTTAGTGACTAGTGGTGTTCTGCAGGGGTCGGTGTTGGGACCGCTTCTTTTTATGCTGTATATCAATTATTTAGATGATGGTATAGATGGCTTTGTTGACACATTTGCAGATGATACAAAGGTTGGAGGGGCAGGTAGTGTTGAGGAAACAGGAAGGCTGCAGAAGGACTTAGATTAGGAGAATGGGCAAGAAAGTGGCAAATGAAATACTATGTTGGAAAATACATGGTCATGCATTTTGGTAAAGAAATAAATGTACAGACTATTTTCTAAGTGGGGAGAAAATCCAAAAATCGGAGATGCAAAGGGATTTGGGAGTTCTTGTGCAGAACACCCTGAAGGTTAACTTGCAGGTTGTGTTGGTGGTGAGGAAGGCAAATGCAATATTAGCATTCATTTCAAGAGGTCTAGAATACAAGAGCAAGGATGTGATGCTGAGGCTTTATAAGACTCTGGTGAGGCCTCACCTTGAGTATTGTGAACAGTTTTGGGCTCCTCATCTAAGAAAAGATGTGCTGGTTTTGAAGTGGGTTCAGAGGAGGTTTACAAGGATGATTATGGGAATGAAAGGGTTATCATACGAGGAACGTTTGATAGCTCTGGTCTGTGCTTGCTAGAATTTGGAAAGAGGAGGGGGATCGCAAAGTTTCAAAGGTACAAAATGTGTCCAATATACACATATTTCTTTGTAACCATCCACGAAAACAGAGAAGTGCCCCAAAGAATGAATGACAATTAAATGTTAGAACCCCAAAGTCCCCCACCCACCCACCAGCTCCCCCCTCCCGCGCGCAAGCAGCAGTGAGTAACAATGCCCCCTCCCCCACCAGCAAAAAAAACAAGCATTGGCACCGCCACCGAACTTCCAAGCGCGAGCAAAGCAATAGCGAAGCCACAGACTTGCAGTTACCCCAAAGACTTTGTGTTTCACCCAGCATTCGACATATGCCAGGTTCTCTCTCTCCCTAATAAGGAAGAAAGAGGTGTCTCCATTTTCCCAGCGAGCAGAGAGACTTAACAAACAACTCGCTGGTCACGAGGTTTAGAGTCCGTTATGTGGCTTTTTGAGCTCTGTGCCTAAAGATGGCAAAGATCCCGGGTCTCCAGGCACACAGCAGATATCCCGACTCCCCCGATGACACACGGGTCTCCTGTCATGACACCAGCCCATGATTCACTCATCTTCAGAGCCCCGAGATCCTAGGCTTCCGAATTCAAGCCGGACTATTAGGCCGAACCTTTGGCGTGCCGAACAACGGCCAGTTATGGAACCCCGAGTGAGGGTCCTATTCCTGCAAAGAACCATAGTCAGTGTGTAACTCCAGGCCAGGGTCTTCAAAAGAACCCTGAAAGGGAAATACAGAGATATTAAAGATGGAATTATAGCTATTTCCGAAGATGCAAGCAAAGGAGTCGATGTTAGGTGCCATTAACCCTCCTAAGCGCCGCACTCTTTTCCTTGATCTCATTGAAACCTTTTGAATGTGGAAAGGCCTAGACAGAGTGGATGTGGAAAAGATGTTTCCCAGAGTGAGGGAGTCTAGGACAAGAGGGCACAGCCTCAGGATAGAGGGACGTCCATTTAAAACAGAGATGCAGAGAGATTTCTTTAGCCAGAGGGTGGTGAATTTGTGGAATTTATTACCACAAGCAGCTATGGAGGTCAGGTTGTTGGGGGTGTATTTAAGGCAGAGCTTGATAGGTTCGTGATTGGACAACTCATCAAAGGTTACGGGGAGAAGGCCAGGGTGTGGGGCTGGCCAGGGGAGGGAAAGGATCTACCATGATTGAGTGGTGGCGCAGACCCGATGGCCTAATTCTGCTATGTCTTATAGTCTTGTGGTCTAACTCAGACAACAGTGGCATGCAGAAGAGCATCTCTGAATGCACAATACATCAAACCTTGAAGCAGATGGGCTACAGCAACAGAAGACCATGAACTGGAGGTATCTAATGAAGTGGCACTTAGTGTATTTCAGATTTCCAGTGTCTACACTCCCTATGCCTTTTATAATCACTTCAACGTCTGAGAGCTGGCCACCCTGTTAGCTGTGTGACTAAGCACAACTCAAACATCATTTATCAGTTCTCAGATGACACCTCTGTTGATGAAATTTCAGAATGCAATGAGGAGATGTACTGCAGTGACATAGGCTGTCGCAAGAACAACGTCACACTCAGTGTCAGCAAGACCAAGGAGATGATTGTGGTCGTCAGGAAGGGGAAGTCAGGAGAACACACACGTTGCCTGGGTCAGTGGTGGAAAGGGTGAGTAGCTTTAAGTTCCTGGGTGTCAACATCTTAGAGAATCTACTTAACACATTGATACAATCATGAAGAAGGCACATCACTTCATTTGGAGCTTGACGAGATTTGATACGTCAAAGACTCCAGCAGATTTCTAAAGATGGGCCTGGAGAGTATTCTAACTGGCCCTGTCGCAGCCTGGTCTGGAGCCTCCAGTGCACGCGATCACAAGAGGCTGCAGAGTGTTGTTGAGACTCAGTCAACTCTATCACAGGCACAGATCTCCCCATCATTGAGGACCTCTTCAAGAGGTGGTGCCCCAAGAAGGTGGTATCCATCATTAAGGGCCCTCATTATCCAGGACATGCCCTCTTTTTGTTTCTGCATTCAGGGACGGAGTACAGGACTCTGAAGACCCAGACTCAACAAGTCAGAAGACGTTCCTGTCTTTAGATCTCTGAATTGTCCATGAATCCATGAACACTACCTTATTATTCCTTTCCTTAACTCTATTTATTCCATAACTTCTAGTGATTTTATGCCTACATTGTACTGCTACTGATAAATTTCATGACAGGTAAGACAGCAACAATAAACTTGATTCTGATGTACAAACAAGCTGGATGAACTCAGCAGGTCGGGCAGCATCCGTTGAAAGGAGCAGTCAACGTTTCGGGCCGAGACCCTTCGTCAGGACTGAAGGAGGAGGAGACAGGGGCCCTATAAAGAAGGTGGGGGGGAGGGTGAAAAACCAATCAAAGGAAAGATCAAGGGGTGGGGGAGGGGAATCAGGGAGGGGATAGGCCGGAGAGGTGAAGAAGGAATGAAAGTGGAAAGCACTATGGGTAGTAGAAGAAGGAAGAATCATGAGAGAGGTGACAGGCAGCTTGATTCTGAGCTCTGTCCTAATACATAGATACAACGATACACACTTCTGAACCCTAAGCAGCTTCAAGTTGTGTACAAAGTTCAAAAAATTACAGGGCATGTCATTACCTCAAGTTGCTTCATATGCATGAATTAAATTCCTTTATCTGCCATTTTAATAAAGTTGGTGAATGAGCCTGAAGCTTGGGAAACTTCATGTATAGTAAAAACATGAAACAGATGCAGATGCAGATGCAGGTCATACAGCCTATCAAGGCTGCTCTGTAAGATCAGAGTAATCCTCTTCACACATCTCCCCCCCTCCTCAACTATCCTCAGATCCCTAGCTTCCCATAAAAACCAGATTCATCTAATGGCGTTCATGAATAATGTTCAACCACTGAGCATCTCTACCCCTCTGTGAGAAAGTGTTCCATGGATGTACAATTTTCTGAGGGAAGACATTTCTCCTTATCTCAGTCCTAAAAGGCACCGAAGACTTAAACCACTGCGAAGCTTGTTTCTGTTTAATTCCTTGCTAAGAGATTGATGTTGACTGATATCCAATGAGCCATGTTGGTGGCTTCTTGAGATGGAGTTACTGTTCTAGATACCTCCTAGAAGGAAGCAACACCTCAGCATCTACCCAGTTGAATTCTCTAATAATCTTAAACAAGGTGATTATCTCTCATTCTTCTATTCTCCCTGGAATATATATATTTTCCTTCTTGATCCCTCCCCTAAGATAGTCACCTCTTCCCAGCAATCATACCACTATATCTTTAGGGTCAATAAGAGTCAATGCATAATTTGCCTCCCTAATTATTTATATGCATACTTTCTTCATGAACTAGCACAGCAAAATTTGCACATACACCAATATTTACTAATCGCTCAAATTTTTATAGATATTCTGCTTTTCCAGTCTTCCACATTTCTCAAAACAGTGAAAGGTGAAAAGTCTAAGTTTAAGGGGAATGTAAGGGGAAACTTCTTCACTCAGAGGGTCAAGAGAGTGTGGGAAGAGTTGCTAGCACAAGTGGTCATGCAAGCTCGATTTCAGCATTAGAGGGAAGTGTTGACAGGTACGTTGATGGTAGGGGTATGGTGGGCTATGGTCCCAATAGATGGGAGTAGGCAGTTTAAATGGTTTGGCACAGACTAGATGGGCTGAAGGTCCGGTTTCTATGTTGTAATTTCCTATGACTATGAATCTCTAACACTGGCATGACTTTCAGGTTTACATCATAAGACCATAGAAAATAGGAGCAGAATTACGCCATTCAGCTTATCAAATATGCTCCATTCAATCATGGCTGATTTATTAACCCTTTCAACCCCACTCTCCTGCCCTCTTCCCATAAGCTTTGATGCCATGATTAATCAAGAACCTCTCAACCTCTCCTTTAAATATATCCAATGACCTGACCTCCACAGCCATCTGTGGTAATGAAGTCCACAGGCCCACCACCCTCTGACCCAAGAAATGTAACTAACCTTGTAGTAAACAGGGAAATAAAATGCTCCTTGATGCCCTGTGGAACATTTGTATTCGTATTTTTAGTCATTGCCACATGATACCCTCCCATTCTACAAGAAACAGTTTGGATTTTAATCTGCTTGTGGTAGTATTTTTTATCCTGCTACAGAGACAACCTTTGCACTCAATCAATCATGCAATTAATTATTCAACACCTTGAATGTAAAATAGTCAAAAACTATTTCTGAGGCAGCAGCAGGTAGTTAATAGTTTAAACAACATAAGTGACTGAGTATTTGAGCTACAGTTATAGGAACAATGTTTACTCATTAGATTTTGACCACAAACCTCAGATCAGTTAAAGTACCAATGCCCCATTACCTTTACCTAGGGTGGGGCACATATTTATTTAACTAAACCCATGAATTGCTGCGTAATGTTTATCATTATCAGTATCACCTTATCGTCTTAGAACTGCAGCAGAATCTGCAGCAAGGAAAATATCTGTAAAAGACAGTGAACGCTGTGGAAACACTCTACTGATCAAGCAGTGTCTGAACAAAGAGAAATCGAATTAATGTTTCAGGTTGAAGCATCTTCTGTTTTGATTTTGGATTTCCGGCATCTGCAGTATTTAAAATATTCAGAAATTGGTTAATTCTAGGAAAAGGGCCCTCACAACCCTGTGTAGTAGCAGTATAGGTAACAGAAATTCACCCTTATGGAAGTCACAAATCACTACTTAAAAGTCTGAGATACAGAATTTAAAAATTGTTCTCGTGAAAGTTATGAGGCAATTTTTACTTTCAGGGCACATTTCTTGGTGTATGTTCGGGTGTTGTGACTCCATTTAGAACCTCATGATGCCGATGGTTTTCTGGGAACGAAACCCTCCTGGCCTGTGTGGGTTGACGGGTGTGGGGGCCGCCTGTATGCAGTTTGCCCATGTGTAGTTGGACTAGTATAAATTGCACGTGAAATCTGCATCACTGCAGATGTACCCTACCCTAGGTGCTTTAAAATTTGGAACTAACAAGTAAACCAAACCCAGATGTCTAAAAATTAGTTTTTATCAATTTGTTGGTGTTAACACAAAGAATCACCTTAACATTGTTTGTGAAGTTCATATAAAGAGCAGGGACTTCAGGTGTACAGAATAAATCATTAGGTTTGCATGTGAGATACTTCCTGATGATATCTTAAAATTTCTCATGGTTGTGGGGAAGTGTGATTTGAGAAGCAAGTTCATAAACTGACATACTGTACCACAACACGGGTAGTAAACATCCTGCCAATGAATAAATACTTCGGTGATAGAAAGGATTGTGAGACAGGGCTCCCAAGGTTACAGGAACCTGGATAGATTGGTGAAGGGGTGCAAACAGGAGGGTATTTCTTTGTGCAAGGGTCTACAGAGACCTTCCAGTATGAGATGGAAGATGCCAGGAAGGAGTTTGTAAGGCATGAGAGCAGTCTCTGAACGTCTGCCAATGGGGTATTTCTGTCAGCTGGTGGAAAAGTAAATGACTTCTTCTCTCCTTGAGAATGAACTTTAGGTGATAGACCTGGTGCAGCACAAAGCATTGAACTCTAAAGAATGGTAGGGGTTAAAGCAGTGACCTGGAATAATCCTGAAGTTAAGAAACTGAGAGTAACTCTGATCCTCATCTTCAAAGGTAAGCAGTCAAGGCACAATTCTGAAGTTATATTTGAGATTGCAGAAAGTTGAGGTGTCAGGAGGAATAAAGAATCCAATTTGAAATGTTATTAGACAATTTTTTTGAAGAAGTACTATTAACAATCCAAGTTGTCTTCAAGCCTGTGAGGTCAAAAATCTATTGCATTTGCACTGCTATTTGCATCATTTAGAAGAGTTTTACTCCAGAAAAGCTCACCAGGAAGATTGAAAATCCCACTGAAAAAGAGGCTAGTTTCCCAGCTGACTCTGTGATACCCAGGATTACATGCAACTTCTTTGGCTGATTCTGATTTTCAACTGCGCTAGTATTTTCAGGTGTTGTATCAGGAGAAGGAAAGGTGATTTTAAACCTCCTCTGCCTCATAGCCATACCTACCCAGTAAACCCTGAGGAAGAAATCCAGAGTCAGGGTCCCTAAGGCAGCCTGACGCTGTTTACAACCTCACTCTGGCAACCTCTGTGATGACACTGGTGCCAAGCTGTATCGGCACTTGCCCTTCCTTTGGACCACATCAGTGAGATGGAGGGGGGAACCCGCCGCATGGACAACAGCCGGTTCTTCAAATCTTCCCACCCAGGCCTGCGTCCTGGAGAGGACACAGACCACCAGAGGCACAAACCTATGATCCCCTGGGATCGACGACTGCCTACTACAGATCAACTAATATCCAGTGCAAGACCAGAGAGTGGGGAATTAGAGAGCTGTAGGTCCAGCATAATGTGATTTTCTTTCCCTCAGCAAACTGCATTCACCACATTTCATGTGTGAAATTACCCAGAGTTATTTTCCAGTTTCTCTTCAGCAAATATGGGGTGGTGATTTAGGTTTCGAAAAGATGACTTCCCCTGAAGTTCCATATGCTTACAAAGACATAAATTTCATTTTGATTGCTAATAATTAACATGTTTCGAATGCTAACATAACAGATAGATTTTCAAAGGCATGTATTTCTGTGCAAATGCATAATCTCTACTTGAGTTATAGTTTCTAAAAGTCATGGAACTACACTCAGATATTTTATTAAGTATGCTTGTACCTAATAAAGTGGTCACTGAGTGCATGTTTGTGGTCTTCTCTTACTGTAGCCCATCCACTACAGGGTTTGATGAGTTCTGCATTCTAAGATGCTCTTCTGCAAACCACTGTTGAAATGTGTGCTTATTTGAGTTATTATCATCTTCCTGTCAGTTTGAATCATTCTGGGCATTTCCCCCTGACCTGTCTCACTCACAAGGCATTTACAGCCACAGAACTGGATTTTATTTATTTATTTTTTGCATCTTTCTCTGTAAACTCCAGAGATTGTTGTGTGTGAAAATCCCAGGAATCAGCACTTTCCGCGGTTCTCGAACCACCCCAACAATCATTCCATAGTCAAAGCCACTTAAATCCCATTTCTTCCCTATTCTGAGCAACAACTGAATGTCTGCATACTTGCATGCTTTTATGCATTGAGGTGCTGTCATATGATTGGCTGATTAGATATTTGCATTAACAAGCAGGTGTACAGGTGTACCTAATAAAGTGGCCACTGAGTGTAGTCTGGCACGGAAACTTCAGCCCACCATGTCTGTGCTGCCCATCCAGTATCCATCTGTAGTCTTTCTGTTTGGTCCTTAGACTCTGTGCACTAATTCAAGTGTCTGGATGATCCTTAAATGGTCTTAGAGTACCAGCTTCCTCCCTACACTCAGGAAGATCATTCCAGATTCCAGCCATCCTCTGGATGTAAAAAAATGTTCTCTGACCCTCTCTAAACCCTTTTCCTGAGCCTAAGTTTCTACCATTTACCCTATTTATGTCTCTCATA
Organism: Hemitrygon akajei; assembly: GCF_048418815.1. Lineage (NCBI taxonomy): Eukaryota > Metazoa > Chordata > Chondrichthyes > Myliobatiformes > Dasyatidae > Hemitrygon > Hemitrygon akajei. Next base: position 40,175,985 of record NC_133129.1, read on the forward strand.
ATTTTATACACCTCTGTCAGGCCCCCCTCAATCTCATACAGTCCATGGAAAACAAACTCCTACCTATCCAGTTTCAACACATAACCGAACCTCTCCAATCCATGTAACTTCCTGGCAAATTGCCTCTGTTCGGTCTCCAGTGTAATAATGTCCTTCTAATAATAAAGATATAAAAGACTTTCAGAGATCCATAGTTACTCGGAGATCCTAAGGAAGTATTGTTCCTCAGTAAATCCTAAGGAGCAACCATTGATCTTCCCAGCCTATCAACTAATCCTAGCAACCATTAGCCTAAAACTACCCTCTTCATTATCAACATCACCACATTCCATATAATCTGTGAACTTTGTAAGTGTTTCTCTGCAGTGGTGATTGATAAAAGATGAAATACAGGATTTTGTGGATAAGTAGAGATGTTGTACCCGATTGGGTTTTGAATTGCAAATGGAAGCAAACACTGTGGAGATATACCTGCTGGAAGAACTTTGTCTATGGAGAGAGAGTGTTCCTGGGCAATGACTTTTGGTCAGAACTGGAAGGTGTGCAGTGTCTTGGTAGGCTAATATCCGTCATGTTAAACAATCCCTCTCCCACCCGGAATCATGTTCTTTAGGAGAACCCCCAAAATATCTTGTAGTCCATCCTCCAAAGCATGTTAAAATCCGAATCTGCTTTAATATATAAGGAGTTGGCAGACATAGCTATATTAATAATAAATTCAGAGGTGTACAACACAGTACTGTATTTGCCAACATAGAGAGGAGAGTGAGTTTGTAAATCTGGCGGGAACAGCAAGGATGGGGCGCCACAGGAGCTGTGTGGTACAGGTGGCAGAGAAGGAGTTCCGGGGCAGGGGCTGTGTGGTACAGGTGGCAGAGAAGGAGTTCCGGGGCAGGGGCTGCGTGGTACAGGTGGCAGAGAAGGAGTTCCGGGGCAGGGGCTGTGTGGTACAGGTGGCAGAGAAGGAGTTCCGGGGCAGGGGCTGCGTGGTACAGGTGGCAGAGAAGGAGTTCCGGGGCAGGGGCTGCGTGGGTGCAGAGGCATGCAGCCCCGGGACACCAGGCAAGGTCATTTAATTCCAAAGAATTACAGAATTCCTTTCTGGTGCTTCCTGCTCCCTCCCCTCCCCCTTCCCCTCTTCCCAACCATAAGTCTCCTCCCCCTGCCCCTTTCCCACTCTCAGTCCACACTAGAGACCCATATCAGAATCAGGTTATTCATCACTCACATCTGTCATGAAATTTGTTTTTTTTGTGTGTGGCTGCACTACAGTGCAATAGATAAAGTTACTACAGTACTGTGCCAAAGTCTTAGGCACCCTAGCTATGTATATGTGCCGAAGACTTTTGCACAGTACTGTAGGCTTAATGGCTCACCATACCTAGACATCCATTCCCAGAATCAGAATCAGATTAACTATCACTGACTTCAATCAAATGAAACCCGTTGTTTTACAAGTTCTCATTTTAAATACATCTTTACATGGTGGGAAGATCTAATCGCCACCCACATTCTTAGGCAGAACATACCTGATTTCAACCACCATTTGGCTGAAAAAGTTTCTCCTCAAATTTCCTCTAAGTATTCTATTCCTCAATTTAAACTTAAGCCCTCTGGTTCTAGACATTATCGTAGTGTTGGTTTCCATTGGGTTAACTTCAGAGAGCTTTATCAAACTGTTCAGAAACAAGATGTTTCTCAAGGTCAGAATATCTATGGTGGTGAATGGAGCTTAATTTAATGTTTGTGTCTTATCTTTGATTTTGCTAGCTCCCAGTGTACAGAATAGAGCCAAATACAGGGGGACATTGTACCCTGCAGGACAGAATGTCACCATGATAAGAATCTCACAATAAGAGTTCTTTCATTCCTCCCAAAAGTACCACTATTGGGCATCTTGTGAGTTAGGTTTGCAAACTTTGTTGACTGTAGAACTATGGTTAAGTCTATTTCATGTGAGACTCATGTGGTCATCAGAAGTTGTTATATCAGAATTCAGTAAATCCAGAAGTGAAAGAATGCTATGGTAACCCACCAAGTTCCCCATTCAGCCTGAATACAGTAAATAACTTGGAATCCTAGGGTGCCCTTCTCCTCTGAGAACATCAGTTTTCGGTCCTTAGGTATGGTGCTATTTTGTTGGGAGATGAAACACTATTTTTCTGTCCCTTTGTTAAATATTGAATCATTAAGTACTGTTTCACTCCTCAGTGAAATCTAGAACAATAATTGGCACACTTATTAACAAAGGTCAAGCTACACATTACTTGTTTTACATTTGTTTAACTTGCAACAAGCAATAAATTACTTAGCAGGCCTGAATATAGCACAATAGAAATCACATACTAGATTACGCATTCTGTAAACCCAGCTGCAGCTGATCTTATCTTGTATTTCCAAAAAGTACATTAACTAACTAAACCATGATCTCAGTGCTGAGAACTGATGCCAATATTGCACGTGACCTCTTGGGGTGGCAATGTTTCTGCTTCCTCTGGGATTGTTTTCCCAGCTCCATCTGTATGTGCTGCCTGTGGTTCTAGGAATACTGGGAGTCATTTCAACATCTAACAAACCTTTCTGTCTTTTCTGTGGCTGGGTGGCTTGTGCTCAGTCGAGTGAAATGGGTGTGCAATGCCAAATGTGTCATCGGTGGAAGTTTGATTGTCGAGGAACATGACAGCATTGGTAACTGATGGTCATCATGGTGACCCCAATATGTCTGTGTCTGGGATGTATAACTCTATGTCTTTATGAGAGCAGGTTGACCATTATGTGGCATGCACTCTAACTTCTTACAACTCTTAGATTTAGGCTCCCATGGATTCATGGAGTGTGCCTATTTTTTCCTACCTTCAGAAAAAAATGACTTAAAATTAAACAAAATGGGGCAGTTGAAGAAATCTGCTTTGACTAGATCTCAACCTGTCCACTCAACACTCACAAGTCTCCCTCAGAGGCCCTTTAATTGGTGTTTAACCTTTCATTATGGCCCTTTGGTGATTTAGATGTTCTGTGAGACCTGAATAAAATTTTTTCAGAAATCTAACAGCCTTTATCTACAGGTCATCCAACTGTTGGATTGCCATCCCAAACATATTTTTATTCCCAAGAGGTGCGGATAACACAGAAAAGGTTCTACTAAAGAAATGGACAAAATACACAGTCATAAAAACTCCAATGCACTATATATAAAACAATTAAATATCATAGTATCTTCTCAGAAAATACTTTGAAAATTGTCACCTTGTCATATATTAAATAGAAATGGATTATGTATAAAAATTTGATTGCATGCAGTTGTCTGCATTAGCAATGATAGTTGCACTATTGATTGTTCAAAGTACAAAGTAAATTTATTATCAAAGTACATATATGTCACCATGTACAACCCCAAAATTCATTTTCTTGCAACATAATCAATAAATCCATAATAGAATAATAACCATAACAGAATCAGTGAAAGACTATATGAGCTTAGGAGTTCAACCAGTGTGCAAATGTCAACAAACTGTGCAAATACAGAAAGAAAGAAGTAAAAAGAAATAATAATAATAATAATAATAAATAAGCAATATTTATTTATATATTCACATATTTTTATATTTATATTCAAGAGTATGAGAAGAAGAGACCTGGAAAGTGATTTCATAGGTTGTGAGAATATTTTAATAATGAGGCAAGTGAAGTTGAGTGAAGTTATCTCCTTTAATTCAAGAGTCTGATGTTTGGGGAAGTGGTCATAACTATTCCTGAATCTAGAAGTGTGAATCCTGAGGATCCTGTACCTTCTTCTTGATGGCAGCAATGAGAAGAGAGCATGTCCTAGGTGGCGAAGGCTCCTACTGCTTTCCTTCTGCAACATTTCAATAGACATGCTCAATTGAAAGCTTTACTCGTGATGGACTGGGCCATATCCACTACTTTTTGTAGGATTTTCTATTCAAGGGCATTGGTGCTTCCATACCAGGCTGTGATACAGCCAGTCAATATATTCCCCTCTACACGTAGCAACACACTGGAGGAACTCAGCAGGTTGGGCAGCACCTGTGGAAACGAGCAGTCAAAGTTTCGGGCCGAGACCCTTCATCAGGACTGAAGAGGGAGGGGGCAGGAGCCTTATAAAGAAGGTGGGGGGAGGGTGGAATGTGCCAGGTGGAAAACCAATCAGAGGAAAGATCAAGGGGTGGGGGAGGGGAAGCAGGAAAGGTGAAGAAGAAATGTAAGGGGAAAGCACAATGGGTAGTAGAAGAAGGCAGAATCATGAGAGAAGTGATAGGCAGCTGGAAGAGGAGGCAGAGTAAAACTGGTATGGGGAAGGGAGAGGGAGGGAATTACCGGAAGTTGGAGAAATACTCCCCTCTACACATCTTTAGAAGTTCGTCAAAGTTTTAGATGTCATGTCGAATCTTTGCAAAATCCTAAGAAAGTAAAGCTGCTACTGTGCTTTCTTCTGAATTTCTTTGTAATTTGTAAATGGCCCAGAACTGGTCCTTTGAAATAATAACACCGTATATCTGGATTCTGGTTATCTTGATTCCTAAGAGTTCAAACCAAAAGCACCCTTTGTATTCACTGAGCTTACCCATCAAGAAAGTAACCTTGAAAAAATTGCAGACAAAAAGTACTTAAAATGAACAAGATCTTTATTGAAATATTCTCAATATCTCAGTACTTCTTGATGGTAATGGAGAATTTCACAGCCCAAGAGCCCCCCTTGAACAAAAAGAATTATAAATTGTCTATTTTTTTGTAATTTCTTTCTGTCGTTCTAATTCCCTTTATGGTATTTACTGGTGAGAATGCCCTTGTTGTATCTGAGAAAGAATAAAAGGATACGTGTTTAAATGTCAGCTCAGTAGGTAAGGTTGGGAGGATAGAAACCAATTTATCATAGTGTAAAGCAATATAATGTAACTGTAGTTGACACCATAATGCAGCTGTTTTATCTCAACTGTCAAAGCTTTGTCAGTCCGTTACATATCACATCTGATCCAAGTACTGTGTTCCTGATTAGAAATTGCTTGCATGTTGCTGGGTTGTCTATCATCTCCAGGTTACTCATCATGTGGCTTGGGGTGGGGGGAGTGGTGGGGGAAGATGAAGAGAATTAACCCTTTAAACATCGGCTTCTGAGACCATTTTTAGTGATTTCATCACCACAACTCATGATTGAGTCAGTTCATCAGCTTAGAGGTGTAACAGTTTACAGCTCACAGGATGTCAGTGTGGTTTGGAAGTTTGCGGCCTACTCTTGTTCTCATTAATGTTGTGAGAAATGCAAGTTTGCAGCTGACTTGTCCGGTGTAGCATCTCGTGCTGGATTATATCCAGGGGAGGGAACAATTCATATTGTTATGTACTCAAAACTGTGAACAGCACTGCAGATGTACAGAACCACTTGCTCCATACTGTTAAGGTGAAGCATTCACTTGAAACAGGATGTATAATTTGCTGAACCAACCACTCCAACAACCTACAAAAATAGCAGTTAGGCCCAAATTCTGACTAGCAATGTGGTTATCTCTTTCCGGTTCTGTGACAATCTGGATTTAATTGATAGGTAGGGTGGAGGTGGGCACTTCCTCCTGCACTGACTTAGGTTCTTGATTGTCAAATTAGGCCAGATTTGACAAAATCTGTGTGTGTTTTTTAAAAGCACTACCTAGAGGGAGAATAATTTGTATTCAGAAAGCATCTGGGCTTCTTGTTACAACTGTGTGGGACAACCCTCTTCTACAAGAAACACTATTTTGTCTTCAGTAAATTTGGCTGCTATTTTCTGGGTAACACATATTGTACAAAATGCAAAAGATGAAAAGGCACTTTCATCCACGCTGAACTCTTTTTCTAAAGAATTGCACCACTAGAGAAAACCTACCTGCTGTGGTTAAGGTGGCACTGAGGTAATATAAGAATCCACTTTGCCACATTACTAACTTTAAAGAGAATTGTCAACTGGGTATATTGTTGACTTTTAATGTTTTTCTTTGTAATTTAACCCCATTGTGTATCTGACCAGACACGTCTACTATAGCCAAGGATTAGTGCAATCCTGTCTTCCAAATTTCCCTCCCTTATATGGGGGACTGTACCATTCATCCACAATGCTTCCTTCCCTGAAACCTCACGAACATCCACCATGCCTACCTGTATCGGCAGAAAAGGACAGCAATCAAGCCGAGCCAGACTCCCGGTGGATACATCCCTAGTGTTCAACATCACCCTATAAATTTAGAACCCATTTACTGTTGTCCTAAAGATTCAGTTACACAGTATGTCCAGACCGTTAAGGTGTAAACAATGGAAGAGCCTACTCCCCTCTACCGCCCCCCTTTTTTCGTTCCCAAAACTTGCTCCCCTCTTGCCCCTTCTCTTCTCCTCACTTGCCCATCACCTCTCTCTGTTGCCTCTCCTCCTTCCCTTTCATCTATGGTCTACTGTCCTCTCCAATCATATTCCTCCTTCTTCTTCAGCCCTTTATTCCTTACACCTATCACCTCCCAGCTTCTTACTTCACCTCCTCCTCCCCCACCCAACTACCTTCTCCTTCACCTGGCTTTCTCCTAGCACCTGCCAGTTTGTATTCCTTCCCCTTCTCTCGTTTTCTTATTTAGGCTTCTTCCCCTTTCCTCTCCAGTCCTGATAAAGGGTCTAGGCCCAAAACATCAACTGTTTATTCCTCTCCGTAGATACTGTCTGACCTTCTGAGTTCCTCCAACATTTTGTGTGTGTTGCTCTGGATTTCTAGTATCTGCAAAATCTCTTGTGTTTATGAGGAGCTTACTGATCTCGGTGCCCTTTGAAGAGCCTATTAATATTGGAAACACACTGTGAAGTCAACAAGAATAGGATGGAAGCCTACATGATGTCGCATTTATTATAAACACTATATAGAAAGAAAACATCCTCCCAATACTTAAGGGCAACAGTGAAGTGGAGAGAGATTTGAAGGAATGTGATAGCCTTCTTCACTATCTACTATGCCACCAATTGCAATCTGCAAACTTACAGATAATACCAATTACCTCCTCATCCAAATTATTCACGTAGGTGGCAAACAGGTCCCTACAGCGCCCCACTGGCCACAGGCCTCTAATCTGAAAAACAAACTTCCATCAGCACCCCCTCTGACTCCTACCACAGTCTATAAAGCAAATGGCCTCAGTTCAGAGCCTCATTTTATTTCCACAGCCACAACCCCCCACCAACTCCACCATCGATTACTACTTTCACTTGGGTCTGTACTCTTGGCTGTCCATGCTCCAGTTTTGACCTGGAACTCATTCAGCTGTGATGGAAGCACAGCCACTGAATCAGCACTGGAGAGCAATAATTTAATGGTCCGTAGTGTGGAATAAGACTGATGGGATTGTTCTATCACCAACCTTCACAAATGGGCTCCTGTCCCTTAAAGATTTTGTGATCGCTGTTGCTGATGACTGCTAGATCACCCCCTCAGCTTTCTCCTTCTTCAGAGAAAAGAGCTCCAAATTGGCCAGTCCTTCCTGATAAACATATGTCACCAGTTCAATGGTAGATTTGGTTGTAAATTATTCGAACAGATAATATTCTTGTAACTTTAAGGCCACTTTCTGCAGGAAAGACATTACTGCTTTGGTAGGATGTCCAAACAAAGAGCTTCATCCAAACCACCTACTTGCCAAGTTGGATGAGCTACCATCAACAGAACAAACTCAGGAGCAAAGGTTAATACGTCAACATGACAGAACTTTCCTTTCTTGTTCTGGAGGAAGCCTTAAAAACAATATTTCCAGTCAACTGGCAGATTGTCAAATGAAATTGCAAGCAAGCCCAAAGAGAAAGCACGTCTACATAAGAGAAAGGCTTCAGCATCAGCCACTTAAGGCTCATTTTATTATTCAATTAGACCACTGCTGATCTGTGCTTCAATTCCATATACCTGCCACTACTCAAAATCTCTTGCTACTGCAGCAAATATCTATCAAGCTCTGACTAAACGTCTCCCTCGACCTGACATCCACAATCTTATGCAGGAGAGATTTCCAGTATTCCATTACTATTTCTGGGAAAAAGTTCTCCACATTCTGCAAGTTTAATGATAACGTTAGAGACTAGCTTTGTTTGTACATTAAAACATCGAAACGTACAGTGAAATGTGCTGCTGCACCACAATTCACTAACCCTTTGGAACTTGGGAGGAAACACAAGCACCTGGAGGAAACCGTGCAGTCACAGGAAGAATGCTCCTTACAGGCAGTGGGAGGAATTGAACTCCGATCGGGATCACTCATGCTTTGAAACAATGCACTGATCACAGCCATGTCACCCTCATGCAATACCTGGGTATGATATCATATTAAAATCTGAGGGTCCTGTACAGATTGTAAAGAATGGCATCAAATCATCAGAAAGATGTGACATAGGATTGGAAGATGTCGAATCCTTGTGAGCTGGAAAATCCATGGGCATGCACTTTGGTAGAAGAAATAAACGCAGAGACTATTTTCTGAATGGGGAGAAAATCCAAAAATCTGAGATGCAAAAGGTCTTGGGAGTCCTTGTGCAGTACACCCTAAAGGTTTACTTGCGGGTTGAGTTGGCGGTGAGGAAAGCAAATGCAATGTTAGAATTCACTTCAGGAGTCTAAAATACTATAGAGATCTGATGCTGGGAGTCCTCGTGCAGGATACCCTTAAGGTTAACCTCCAGGTTGAGTTGGTGGTGAAGAAGGCGAATACAATGTCGGCATTCATTTCTAGAGGAATAGAGTATAGGAGCAGGCATGTGATGTTGAGGCTCTATAAGGCACTGGTAAGACCTCACTTGGAATATTGTGTGCAGTTTTGGGCTCCTTATTTAAGAAAGGATGTGCTGACGTTGGAGAGGGTTCAGAGAAGATTCACTAGAATGATTCCGGGAATGAGAGGGTTAACATATGAGGAACGTTTGACCGCTCTTGGACTGTACTCCTTGGAGTTTAGAAGAATGAGGGGGTCCTCATAGAAACATTTTGAATGTTGAAAGGCATGGACAAAGTGGATGTGGCAAAGTTGTTTCCCATGGTGGGGGAGTCTAGTACGAGAGGACATGACTTGAGGATTGCAGGGCGCCCATTCAGAACAGAGATGCGAAAAAGTTTTTTTAGCCAGTGGGTGGTGAATCTGTGGAATTCGTTGCCACGGGCGGCAGTGGAGGCCGGGTCATTGGGTGTATTTAAGGCAGAGATTGATAGGTATCTGAGTAGTCAGGGCATCAAAGGTTATGGTGAGAAAGCGGGGGAATGGGACTAAAGGGGAGATTGGATCAGCTCATGATGAAATGGCGGAGCAGACTCGATGGGCTGAATGGCCGACTTCTGCTCCTTTGTCTTATGGTCTTATGGACCTTACCTTAAGTATTGTGAACAATTTTGGGCTCCTTATCTAAGAAAAGATGTGCTGGCATTGGAGAGGGGTCAGAGGAGGTTCACAAGGATGATTCCGGGAATGAAAAGGTTATCATATGAGGAATGGTTAGTGGCTCTGGGCCTGTACTTGTTGGACTTTAGAAGGATGAGGGGAGAATCCCATTGAAACCTTTCAAATGTTGAAAGGCCTAGACAGAGTAGATGTGGAAAGGCTGCTTCCCATGGTGGAGTAGGCTAGGACAAGAGGGCACAGCCTCAGGACAGAGGGTTGTCCATTTAAAGCAGAAATGCGGAGAATTTCTTTACCCAGAGGGTGGTGAATTTGTGGATTTGTTACCACAGGCAACTGTGGAGACCAGGTCTCTGGGTGTGTTTAAGGTGGAGATTGATAGGTTCTCGATTGGACACGACATCAAAGGTTACGGGGATAAGGCTGGGGAGTGGGGCGGAGGAGGGGAGAAAGAAAGGACCAGTCAGGTTTGAATGGTGGAGCAGACATGACGGGTCAAATGGCTCCTATATCTTATGATTGTTGTAAAATAAGTCAGCTCCATCATGGTCTGTAGTATCCAGGACATCTTCAAGGAGCAGTGCCTCAGAAAGATGGCGTTCATCATTAAGGATCCCCAGCACCCAGGGCATGCCCTTTTCTCACTGTTACCATCAGGTAGGAGATACAGAAGCCTGAAGGCACACACTCAGCGATTCAGGAACAGATTCTTCCCCTCAGCCATCCGATTCCTGAATGGACATTGAACCCGTGAATACTACCACGCTAGCACACTACTCTTTATTTCTGGTTTTGCACTGATTATTGTTTTTAACTATTTAATATACATATACATACTTACTGTAATTCATCTTTTTTTCTACATTTATCGTGTATTGCATCGTACTGCTGCCACAAAGTTAACAAATTCCACAACATACGCCGGTGATATGAAACCTGATTCAGCTTCTGCGATTCGTGAGATGCTTCATTTGAAATTACTCCCTTTATCCCTTCTCTCTGCCTCATACTTCCTACTCAGCCATCAGCTCCCATCACAGAGGTATCTCCAGTTCTGTCTGCTCCTATTTTTGCTTCTGAACGTGGCTGGTCAATCCTGTCAAAGGTTCAATGTCGGTGCACGCCACATTTGTGGGTTATATTCCAAATACACGTTCATCTCTAAAATTTAATTCAGTGTTAATTTTAGTTGTGCATTAGTGCTGGAGAAAAGAGAATGGAGAATTTCATATACATTCACTCTTACACCTTCTGAGTAATATATTTTTTTAATAGAGGTCTGTGTTTGGTATTTGTTGCTACCTGCCTACAGAGCATGTAACCAGTTATCGGTGAAAAGGAGGGAATCTATGTGCTAAAGCATGAAAAAGAGTTACATCAGAAATTGATTTTAACCCTATTTTTAAGCTAAGGATCGATAATTTGACTCTGATGAACCTTATCCAGTGTAACACACAAAAGATGCTGGAGGAACTCAGCAGGTCAGGCAGAATCTATGGAAAGGAATAAAGAGTCCACGTTTCAGGCCAAGAACCTTCACCAGAACTGAAGAGGAAGGAGAAAGAGGTCCGAATGAGATGGTGGGAGGAGGGGAAGGAATACAAACTGGGAGGTGATATGTGAAACCAAGTGATGGGGAATATGGTTGGGTGGGGGAGAGTGGTGAAGTAAGAAGCTGGGAGGTGATAGGTGGAAGAAGTAAAAGGCTGAAGGAGAAGGAATCTGATAGGGCAGTGAATGATCTTTATCCAGTATCTCACATTTCTGTTTGTGGTTATTACCAACCTTGGGTAGCAATATGGTTCTCAGAACGGCTCAGAGAAACTTCCCCTCAGTTCACGTTCAGGTAGTCACAATGTTCATTTTTCAATTCAGTTTAAAAGTCTGTTTACCAGTCACCGTTCTGTTTCAGTTCCTCACAATTGCTGAAAAATACCAAAATGCAATACTGAAATACAATACATATAGCAGCCTTTGTGAAACACTACAAAATGTGTTTTATGTTGCATTATTGGTAAGACAGTAAATTTATCTTGCAACTACAGTAATATCTCGATAATCTTTATTCCCTTTGCAGGCATTGTTGGTAAAATTGAAACAGAAATATTAAAGATTGGTGCCCGTGTATTCTGTGAATCATCAACAAGTATCAGCTAGATTTACAAGAAAGATGTACCTACATTTTATCATTTACTATGATAAGTATTTTAAGTGTGCTCACAGTTTCCTGTACTTTAATGTTCAAAGCAGATTTTTTTAACCATTTCCTCAACTAACTCTTCTTTATTGTCGGTAAGAGTATTCCATTTAAGCATCAGGCTAATTCCCACAGTTATCTTATACATTCATTTATTTAAAGGAACACTGGCGACCACGTGCACATAAAAAATGTGAACATATTGCACAGCTTCTAATTGCTGCTTCCTGCGGCAGAAAAATGGTAGAGAAGTTACAGTAATGTGAAGAAGTATTGACAGTAAGTGTTGCTGAAAGGGCCAGAGGTGTGATGACATGGAGAGAGATAGCAATGGGGAGTTTGAAACAAAGTGCATCCTGCCAAAACCCAACAGGCCCAGAACAGATTCTCTGACCTTACCGCATAAAATGGAGGTGTGCAAAAACCAGGCGTCATTTCAATAGTTTTATGTTTTAATTGGTTTATTAAAGGTGCGTTCACCACTTGAGTTTTAGAATCGCGGTTATCCTCAGCTTAGCACAGTGGACAGTATGTAAATACTGAGAGCATCAAGTCACATCAGAATGCAGGCCCAAAACAGAGCCTGGTGAGTGGACGGTGTAGGAACCAAGCTGCTAGCAAACAATGCAATCACAGGCAAGAATGTCTCAGGCAGATTGGAACAAAGAGGAAAAAACTGAAATGTGATGAAAATCCTTGCCACTCTGATTGTCTGACCCGTCTGGTGACGGAGAGTGAGAGACAGCCGTTTGTCTTTCTGTTGCGATAAGATACAAACCTAAGGTCTGGGTATGAATTGGGTGAGATGTGCACAGGGAGCCTAATCATGGTAAAATTCTACTATGCATGTGGCCCAAGCTACCGTGTACAGGATAACGAGCCTTGCAGGCTTCACACACACAAAGTCCTCGTCTCCATTCACCTGGCTATGCAGAATGTGTGATTGAAAGCAAGGAGGGTGAGCATTTCAGGTCATGTAGGCGGGTGTCATGGTGGTGTGAGACTGAGGGAGGTGAGAAAAAGGTTTATTTCTCAGTCACTGCACAGGCAGGCCTTGGGGGAATTGCAGACCTGAAGGTCAAAGGTGTTTAGGCAGGAGAGTGTCAGCTGTTGGTTCTGAAGATATGAGTTCAAGTCCCCGTTTGGCAATTGGGATGATTAAAATGCCACTGTCAGCAATGGAGCAATGTCAGCAGGTTTAGGGGCAGTTATTATCCTTTAAAAATCACGCTTCTGAGTCGCTCACCTCCACACCGACATGGTTTCACAACCTTTCAAGGATTCTAAAACTCATGTTCTCGGTATTATTTATTTACCTTGCTGAGGCCAGACAGCAGTGCTCAGGCACCTGCTCCTACTTACTCCTTGGAGAGGACCCAACTCCAGAGCATCAGCCCACTGCCTCTGACACCATCACTGACCTCGTCAGCTCTGGAGAACTCCCACCCACTGTCACCAGGCTCACGATTCCTTTGCCCTGCACAGATTGTTTCCATCTCCTACCCAAGATCCACAAAGCTGACTGTCCGGTTTCCTCATTGTCTCTGCCTGCTCCTGCCCCACGGAACTCAAGTCCTCATACCTTGACTCCATTCTATCCCCCTTGGCTAAGTCCCTTTGCACCTACATCCACAACACTTCACATGTTCTCAGTCTCCTCACTAATTTTCTATTCCCTGGCCCTGACCACCTCATTTTCACCATGGATGTCCAGCCCTTATACACTCCCATCCTCTATCAAGAAGGCTTTAAAGCTCTCCGCTTCTTTCTCAATAAAAGAACCAACTAGTTCCCCTCCACCAGCACCCTCCTCTGACTGACTGAGCTGGTACTCATCCTCAATGAATTTTCCTTCGGCTCCTTCCACCTTCTCCAGACTTGAGGATTAGCCACGGGCCCTCGAATGGACCCCAGTTATACCTGCCTTTTTGTTGGCTACGTAGAACAGTCCACGTTCCAAGCCTTCACCAGTAATGCTCCCCAAATCTTCCTCTGCTACACTGGCAACTGCATTGGTGCTGATTCATGCACCCATGCTAAGCTCGTCAATTTCATCAGCTTCGCCTCTAATTTCCACCTTGCCGTTAAATTCACTTAAATTGATAAACCTACTGATTCCCACAGCTATATTGACCTCTCTACCTCTGACCAACCTGTCTCCTGTAATAATGCTATTGTAGCGATGTGCTACACACAGCGCTGAAATAACGACACGCAGTTGGTAAGTCGTTTCGAGACTAGTTTATTCAAACTTCGCGGTGCTGGCATTTAATCCCTAGCGCCCGCCCTCTCCGGGCGGGAATTACGTTGGAGGTGCATTACTAAAGTCTCCCCCCGTGCGCTGGCTATTTGTGAGCCGGTTCGCCTGCGCAGAAAGTGGGTCGCCACATAACCCCCCCCCCCCCCAGAACCAGCAATACACCCCCCAATGTCCACAGTCTGGATCAGCCTCTGTTTGGGAGGTCTGCCTCTGCGCCGCGGTGCCTGAACCTCGACCGGCTGCGCCAAGTCCACATGGGCTGGTTTGAGTCGGTCCACCGTGAAAACCTCCTCTTTCCCCCCAACGTCCAGAACGTACGTGGACCCGTTGTTGTTGTTCACCTTGAACGGCCCTTCATACGGCTGCTGTAGCAGTGCCCAGTGTCCGCCCCTTCGTACAAACACAAACTTACAGTTCTGCAGGTCTTTGGGTACATGGGTCGGGGTCCGTCCGTGCTGTGAAGTCGGTACGGGGGCCAGGTTGCCGAGCCTTTCGCGTAGTCTGTCCAGGACTGATGCGGGTTCTTCCTCTTGCCCCGTTGGGGCTGGTATGAACTCTCCTGGGACGGCCAGGGGTGCACTGTACACCAACTCGGCCGACGAGGAATGCAGATCCTCTTTGGCCGCTGTGCGAATTCCAAGCAGGACCCAGGGAAGCTCGTCCACCCAGTTATGTCCTCTCAGGCGGGCCATGAGAGCAGACTTCAAGTGACGGTGGAAGCGTTCCACTAGTCCGTTCGACTGTGGGTGGTAGGCAGTAGTGTGGTGTAGCTGCGTTCCCAACAGGCTGGCCACAGCCGACCACAGGCTGGAGGTGAACTGGGCGCCTCTGTCGGAGGTAATGTGGGCCGGTACCCCGAAGCGTGCTACCCAGGTTGCAATCAGTGCTCGGGCGCAGGAATCAGCAGATGTGTCGGCGAGCGGGACCGCCTCTGGCCACCTCGTGAACCGGTCTACCATCGTGAGGAGGTACCGCGCTCCTCGGGATACTGGTAGGGGGCCCACGACATCCACATGAATGTGGTTGAACCTCCGGTGGGTGGGTTCGAACTGCTGTGGCAGGGCTTTAGTATGCCGCTGCACCTTGGCTGTTTGGCACTGAGCGCACGTTCTGGCCCATTCACTGACCTGCTTGCGAAGTCCGTGCCACGCGAACTTGCTGGAAACCAGCCGGATGGTTGTCCTGATAGATGGGTGCACCAAACCGTGTATGGAGTTGAAAACCCACCGCCTCCAGGCTGCCGGGACGATGGGGCGAGGTTGGCCAGTAGCCATGTTGCACAGGAGGGTCCTCTCACCTGGGCCTACAAGAAAGTCCTGCAGCTGCAAACCCAAGACTGCGGTCCTGTAGCTGGGCATCTCATCGTCTGCCTGCTGCGCCTCCGCCAGTGCTGCATAGTCCACCCCCAGGGACAGGACCTGGACAGCTGGTCTGGAGAGTGCGTCCGCCACGACGTTGTCCTTTCCCGAGACATGCTGGATGTCTGTCGTGTACTCGGAGATGTAGGACAGATGTCGCTGCTGGTGAGCCGACCAGGGATCGGACACCTTCGTAAATGCGAAGGTCAACAGTTTGTGGTCCGTGAACGTGGTGAACGGCCTGCCTCCTAAGAAGTACCTGAAATGCCGGATTGCCAGATACAGTGCCAACAGCTCCTGGTCAAAAGCACTGTACTTGAGTTTGGGTGGTCGCAGGTGTTTGCTGAAGAACACCAGGGGTTGCCAGCGCCCCTCGATGAGTTGCTCCAGCACCCCACCGACTGCTGTGTCGGATGCGTCCACCGTGAGTGCGGTCGGAACGTCCGTTCTGGGGTGCACCAGCATCGCAGCATCTGCCAAGGCTTCCTTGACTTTAACGTAAGTGGCCCCGGCCTCCTCGTCCCAAGTAATGTCCTTGCCTTTACCCGACATCAGGGTGTACAAAGGGCGCATGATACGGGCTGCTGAGGGGAGGAAACGGTGGTAGAAGTTCACCATACCAACGAACTCCTGCAGGCCTTTGACCGTGTTGGGCCGGGCAAAGTGGCAGATCGCGTCTACCTTGGCGGGCAGAGGTGTTGCCCCATCTTTGGTAATCCTGTGGCCCAGGAAGTCGATGGTATCGAGACCGAACTAGCATTTGGCCGGGTTGATCGTGAGGCCGAAATCACTCAGTCGGGCGTAGAATTGACGGAGGTGGGACAGATGCTCCTGACGACTGCTGCTGGCTATGAGGATGTCGTCCAAATAGATGAAAGCGAAGTCCAGGTCGTGTCCCACCGCGTCCATTAACCGCTGGAACGTCTGTGCGGCATTCTTTAGGCCAAACAGCATGCAGAGGAACTCGAAAAGGCTGAAAGAGGTGATGAGTGCCGTTTTGGGGATGTCGTCCAGATGCATCGGGATTTGATGGTATCCCCGGACGAGGTCTACCTTGGAGAAGATCCGTGCGCCGTGCAGGTTTGCTGCAAAGTCCTGAATGTGTGGCACAGGGTAGCGGTCTGGTGTCGTAGCCTCATTCAGCCTGCGGTAGTTGCCGCATGGTCTCCAGCCCCCTGTTGCTTTGGGCACCATGTGCAGGGGGGAGGCCCATGGGCTGTCAGACCGCCATATGATCCCCAATTCCTCCATCCACTTGAATTCCTCCTTTGCCAGGCGGAGCTTTTCCGGGGGGAGTCTTCGTGCGCGGGCGTGGAGGGGTGGTCCCTGGGTCGGAATGTGGTGCTGTACCCCGTGTCTGGGCATGGCTGCCATGAACTGCGGTGCCAGAATCGATGGGAAGTCCGCCAGGATTCTGGTGAATTCATTGTCCAACAGCGTGATGGAGTCCAGATGTGGGGCCGGCAACTTGGCTTCACCCAGGGAGAACGTCTGGAAAGTCTCGGCATGTACCAGTCTTTTCCCTTGCAAGTCGATCAGCAGGCTGTGAGCTCGCAAGAAGTCCACCCCCAGGAGTGGTTGGGCCACGGCGGCCAGTGTGAAGTCCCATGTGAACCGGCTGGCGCCGAACTGCAGCTGCACTGTGCGGGTGCAGTAGGTCCGTATCGTGCTGCCGTTTGCGGCCCTCAGGGTGGGTCCTGGCTTCCTGTTGCGGGTGTCATACCCCGTTGGGGGCAAGATGCTGATCTCCGCTCCGGTGTTGACCAAGAAGCGGCGTCCCGACTGTTTGTCCCAGACATACAAGAGGCTGTCCTGGTGACCAGCCGCCATAGTCATTAGTGGCAGCTGGCCCTGGCCCTTGCAGGGCGGGCGACAACGGCGGGCTTTTGTGCCCCACCACTGGTGGTAGAAACACCACTCTTCACTGGCCTCCTCACTCCTGCCTCTGTGTTGTGTGCGCCCCCCTGCCGGGCCTGGTCTGGTAATCTGACCGACAGACGCCACGCTCTCCCTCTTGGCTTTCCACAGCACATCTGCCCGGGCCGCCACCTTCCGGGGGTCGCTGAAATCTGCGTCAGCCAGCAGCAGATGTATGTCCTCGGGCAGTTGCTCTAGGAACGCTTGCTCAAACATGAGGCAGGGCTTGTGTCCGTCAGCCAGGGCCAGCATCTCGTTCATCAATGCTGATGGCAGTCTGTCTCCCAAACCGTCCAGGTGAAGCAGGCTCACGCCATGAGAGGCCAAAGGTCCCAATGAGCAGCGCCTTGAATGCTTCATATTTGCCTTCTTCCGGGGGCGACTGTATGAAATCCTCAACCTGGGCGGCAGTTTCCTGGTCAAGGGCGCTCACCACGTGATAGTAATGCGTGGAATCAGAAGATATCTGCCGAATCTAGAACTGGGCTTCTGCTTGGCTAAACCACACGCGTGGTCGCAGCGTCCAGAAAGTCGGCAGTTTTAGCGAAACTGCGTGAACAGATGAAGAGTTGGTCATCTTTCGTCCAAATCCCGTTTGGACCGTCGGGGTCACCAATGTAGCGATGTGCTACACACAGCGCTGAAATAACGACACGCAGTCGGTAAGTCGTTTCGAGACTAGTTTATTCAAACTTCGCGGCGCAGGCGTTTAATCCCCAGCGCCCGCCCTCTCCAGGCGGAAATGACGTCGGAGGTACATTACTAAAGTCTCCCCCCGCGTGCTGGCTATTTGTGAGCCGGTTCACCTGCGCAGAAAGTGGGTCGCCACACTATACCCTTTTCTCAATTCCTTTTTCTCCACCGCATCTGTTCCCAGTATGCGGCCTTCCTCTCCAAGGTATTAGAGAAGTCCTTCTTCTTCAGAACATGGGGTTTCCCTTCCTCTATTATTGATGTTGCTCTCACCTGCATCTCCTCCGTTTCCCAAACATCCACGCTCACACCATCTTCCCACTGCCTGTGCTCCTCTCACCCGTACCTACCAGGCGATGAGTCTCTGCAACTTCCACCATCTCCAAGGAATCCTACCACCAAACATATCTTTATCTCCCCCCACTCCACTTTCCACAGGGATCACTCCCTCCATGTCTATTCTTCCCCCACCACCCCAACTAATCTCTCTCATGCCACTTATCCTGAAAGCAACCAAAGTGCCACACCTGCCCCTTCACCTCCATTCAGGGGCTCAAACGGGCCCAGCAGGTGAGGCCACACTACACCAGTGAATCAGCTGGGATTGCCTATTGTGTCCAGTGCTCCCGGTGCAGCCTCCTCTGAGACACGTCGTAAACTGGGGGACTGCTTTGTCGAGCACCTCCACTCCATCCATCCATCCAAAGCGGAACTTCCCAGTAGCTAAAAATTTTAATTCCAATTCCTATTCCTGCTCTGACATGTTGGTCTATGGCCTTCTCTTGTGCCATGATGAAACCACCCTCAGGGTAGAGAAATAACACCTCATATTCTACCTGGGTAGCCTCCAACCTTTTGATTTCTTCTGGTAAAAACAATTCCCTCCCCCTCCCTCTTCTATTCCCCACTCTGTCCTCTTCTCACCTGCCTATCACTTCCCCGGTACACCTCCTCCTTCCCTTTTCCCTATTGGCCACTCTCCTCTCCTATCAGGTTCTTTCCTCTCCAGTCCTTTACCTTTCCCACCCACCTGGCTTCATCTATCACCATCTAGCTGTCCGCCTTCCCCTCCCCAATCTTTTAAATTCTGGTGTCTTCCCCCTTCCTTTCCAGTCCTGAGGAAGGGTCTAGACCTGAAATGTCAACTCTTTATTCATTTCCATAGATGCTGTCTGACCTGCTGAGGATTGGATGATGCAGGTCCCGGGGTTCAGGTGTTTTAAAAGGAATAGGATGGGAGGTAGAAAAGGGGGGGAGTGGCATTGCTGGTCAGGGATAGTATCATGGCTATAGAAAGGGAGGACGCTGCAGAAGGAGTGTCCACGGAGTCAGTCTGGGTGGAAGTCAGAAATAGGAAGGGATCAATCACTGTGCTGGGAGTAGTCTATAGGCCCCCAGATAGCCCTCGGGACACCGAGGAGCAGATAAGCAGGCAGATTTTAGAATGGAGCAGGAAATACAGGGTAGTAGTTATGGGTGATTTCAACTTCCCTCATATTGACTGGCACCTCCTGAGCGCAAGGGGGATAGATGGGGCTAAATTTGTCAGGTGTGTTCAAGAAGGACTCCTGACACAGTATGTGGACCGGCCGACGAGAGGAGAGGCTATACTGGATCTAGTTCTGGGTAATGAACCTGGTCAGGTGACAGACCTCTTGGTGGGGGAGCATTTTGGTGAGAGTGACCACAACTCCCTGAGCTTCAGCTTAGCTATGGAAAGGGATAAAATCAGATGAAATGGTAAAGTGCTTAACTGGGGAAGGGCTATCTTTGAAGGGATGAGGCAGAAACTAGCAAGAGTAAATTGGAAACAGATGTTCAAAGGGGAAGGCACAGAAGTAATGTGGGAGAAGTTTAGGGACCACTTGAGTTGGGTTCAGGATAGGTTTGTCCCACTGAGGCAAGGAAAAAATGGTAGGAAAAGGGAACCGTGGCTGACAAAACACGTGAGGCAACTCGTCAAGAGGTAAAAGGAAGCATATGTTAGATATAAGAAGCAGGAAGTATGAGAAATATAGGGTAGCCAAGAAGGAGCTAAAGAAAGGACTTAGGAGAGCTCAAAGGGGGCATGAGAAGGCCTTGGCATGTAGGATTAAGGAGAACCCCAAGGCGTTCTATGCATATGTGAAGAATAGGAGAATGACGGGAACAAAGGTGGGACCGCTAAAGGATAAAGAGGGCAACATGTGCCTGGAAGCAGAGGAGGTTGGGGAGGTCCTAAATGAATACTTTGCTTCAGTATTCACAAGTGAAAAGGATCTTGATCAGGATGAGGTCGAAGTAGAGTGGGCCCATGTGCTGGACAATGTGGAGATTAAGAAAGAAGTGCTGGATCTTCTTAAAAACATTAAGATTGATAAATCCTCAGGGCCGGATATGATACACTCCAGGTTGTTGTGAGAATTGAGAGAAGAGATCACAGGAGCATTAGCTATGATCTTTGAATCCTCTTTGGCTGCAGGGGAAGTGCCGGAGGACTGGAGAATGGCAAATGTAGTTCCTTTGTTTAAAAAAGGTAATAGGGAGAAACCTGGGAACTATAGACCAGTGAGTCTTACGTCGGTGGTATGCAAACTACTGGAAAGGATTCTTAAGGATAAGAACTACGAGCATTTGGAGAAGTACAGTCTACTCATGGATAGTCAACATGGCTTTGTGAAGGGAAGATCGTGCCTCACGAGCCTGATTGAGTTTTTTGAAGAGGTAACAAAAGAAATTGATGAGGGTAGGGCAGTGGATGTGGTCTACATGGACTTTAGCAAGGCATTTGACAAGATCCCTCACGAGAGACTCATCCAGAAAGTCATGAGGCATGGGATAAGTGGAACCTTGGCTGTTTGGATAAAAAATTGGCTTAAAGGAAGAAAGCAGAGAGCAGTTGTGGAAGGAAAGTATTCTGCCTGGAGGTCAGTGACTAGTGGAATGCTGCAGGGATCTGTCCTGGGACCCCTGCTATTTGTGATTTTTATAAATGACCCCTGGATGTAGAGGCAGAATGATGGGTGAGTAAGTTTGCGGATGACATGAATATTAGAGGAGTTATGGATGGAGCTGTAGGTTGTTGAAGGTTACAAGATGATATAGACAGGCTGCAGAGTTGGGCAGAAAAATGGCAGATGGAGTTCAATCCGGACAAGTGTGAGGTGATGCATTTTGGAAGGACAAACCAGAAGACTGAGCACAGGATTAATGGTCAGTTACTTAAGAGTGTGGATGAACAAAGGGACCTTGGGGTTCAAATCCATACATCCCTCAAGGTCGCTGCACAGGTTGATAGGGTAGTTAAGAAGGCCTATGGGATGCTGGGCTTCATTAACAGGGGGATTGAGTTTAAGAGTAGAGAGATCATGTTGCAACTCTACAAATCTCTGGTGAGACTGCACTTAGAGTATTGTGTTCAATTCTGGTCACCTCATTATAGGAAGGATGTGGAAGCTATGGAGAGGGTGCAGAGGAGATTTACCAGGATGTTGCCTGGTTTGGAGAACAAGTCATATGAAGCAAGGTTAGCAGAGCTGGGACTTTTCTCTTTGGAGCGTAGAAGAATGAGAGGGGACTTGATAGAGGTCTACAAGATTATGAGAGGCATAGATAGGGTGGATAGTCGGTTCCTGTATCCCAGGGCACCAACAGCAAACACCAGAGGGCATATGTACAAAATTAAGGGAGGGAAGTTTAGGGGAGACATCGGGGTAAGTTTTTTACACAGAGGGTTGTGAGTGCCTGGAATGACTTGCCAGGGATGGTGGTTGAGGCTAAAACATTAGGGGTATTTAAGAGCCTCTTGGACAGGCACATGGATGAAAGAAAAATGGAGGGTTATGGGGTAGTGTGGGTTTAGTACTTTTTTTTAAAGGATTATATGGGTCGGCACAACATGGAGGGCTGAAGGGCCTGTACTGTGCTGTAGTGTTCTATGGTTCTATTTATTTTTCATTAATGTCCAACAAGGGAAGAAGATATACCATCCCTACTCAGCCTAGTCTACAAAGTTTGTACATATATCACCCACCAAAGTTATTCACTCTTCATCTCTGGAACAGGAAATGCGACCGTCACGAAAGGCATTCACGGCATGTGTACAGGTAAGTAAAAAGATGCAACATAGCAACCAGACATTAGTGAGTGGAAGAGGTTCTCTTGATATCTTGAAATTTAAGGATAATAAATTAATAAATGACATTCATTAAAACTGACCAAAATGATTTCTGTTCCAAAAACCAGCTGTTGGGCAGGTGTGATTGTAAGCAGCAGGAAAGGGTTAAGACTTTAAGAGCTTGTCTATAGGGATCGACAGTGAGCCTTCGCTAGCATATAACTTTCAGCTTACTGCATGCTTAGTAATGATAACCTTATCGTCTAATGTGAAGTATAAGTGAACTGACTACTTGGTAACAAATGAGAAGAGTGCCATTATAAAGCATGACGCTCTTTGAAGAGGTTGAAATTATATTCAATACAAATAAAGCAATGCCCAAATCATTTTTCAATATTATCTTGCAACATACGGCGTAACTCTGTGAAAAGTTTATTTACTTTATACCAGCTGGGATGCCGCTTAAATTGCACCTAGTTCAGGATTTTTATTAAAGGTGAGATTACTATACAATAAAATATATAAAATCTTGACTTTTGCTCGAAGCTGTATATTAATCTTAGAGAAATGAATGGTGCAAATTGGGCCAAAGGACCTGTTTCTCGTTATATAATTCTCCGACTCTGAGATTAAATGACATGAACTATTTGACCATGAACTTCCTTCAACAATTGTATGACGCGTTTTTAAAAACAAAGTAGGCTACTGAGACCTCCTTATTTTTACAGTGATTTTTGATGTCCTGCAAGAATAAACATAGACCATGATCCTCAGTTCAGTGACGTTTTATTGACGAGATATATAGCATTGTACTAAAGTCTTAGTCGCATATATATAGCTAAGACTTTTGCACAGTACTGTAGTAATTTAATGTATTGTACTGCTGCCACATAAAAAACAAATTTCATGTCATGTGAGTGATGATAATTCTGATATGGGTCTCTATTGTAGACTGAAAGTGGGAAGGGGGCAGGGAGAGGGGAATCATGACTGGGAAAGGGGAAGGGAGAGGGGAGGGAGCGGGAAGCACCAGAAAGACATTCTGTGATGATACAATAATTTGAAATCAAATGACCTTGCCTGGTGTCTCAGGGCTGGGTGTGTCTGTACCCATGTCACCCCCTGACCCTGACACTCCTCCTCTGCTACCTGTCCCACGCCCCTCCCGTGGCATCCCACCCTCACCAATTCCAACATCCTTTGCTCCCTTCAGATTTACAACCTCATTCTCCACCCACATTGACAATTACAGTACTGTGCAAAAGTCTCAGGCACCCTAGCAATATACTGTACATGTGCCTAAGACTATTAGGTCATAAGACCATAAGACATAGGAGCAGAATTAGACCATACTGCCCATTGAGTCTGCTCCGCCATTCCATCATGGCTGATACTGGATCCCACTCAACCCCGTACACCTGCCTTCTCACCCATATCATTTAATGTCCTGACTGATCAACTTCTGCCTTAAATATATGCATGGACTTTGTCTTCACCCCAGTCTATGGCAGAGCATTCCACAGATTTACTTCTCTCTGGCTAAAAAAAATTCCTCCTTACCTCTGTTCGAAGGAGTCACCCCTCAGTTTTGTGGCTGTGCCCTCTACTTCTGGATACCCCCACCATAGGAAACATCCTCTCCACATCCAGTCTAGTCCTTTCAACATTCAGTAGGTTTTGATGAGATCCCCACACATTCTTCTAAATTCCAGCAAGTACAGGCCCAAAGCTGCCAAACAATCATCATATATTAACCCCTTCATTCCTGGTATCATCCTCGTGAACCTCCTCTGGACTCTGTCTAATGATAACCAATCCTTTCTGAGATATGAGGCCCAAAACTGTTAACAATACTCTTAAGTGCAACCTGACTAGTGTCTTATAAAACCTCAGCATGATCTCCTTGCTTTTGCAGCGTACTGAACAATAATGATAGATAGATAGATACTTTATTCATCCCCATGGGGAAATTCAACTTTTTTTCCAATGTCCCATACACTTGTTGTAGCAAAACTAATAACATACAATACTTAACTCAGTAAAAAATATGATATGCATCTAAATCACTATCTCAAAAAGCATTAATAATAGCTTTTAAAAAGTTCTTAAGTCCTGGCGGTTGAATTGTAAAGCCTAATGGCATTGGGGAGTATTGACCTCTTCATCCTGTCTGAGGAGCATTGCATCGACAGTAACCTGTCGCTGAAACTGCTTCTCTGTCTCTGGATGGTGCTATGTAGAGGATGTTCAGAGTTATCCATAATTGACCGTAGCCTACTCAGCGCCCTTCGCTCAGCTACCGATGTTAAACTCTCCAGTACTTTGCCCACGACAGAGCCCGCCTTCCTTACCAGCTTATTAAGACGTGAGGCGTCCATAGTTACATAATGCATAGTTACAAAAAGAAAAATCTGAATTTCAGAATCAGAATCAGTTTCAATATCACTGGCATGTGTTGTTTTGCAGCCACAGTACCATGCAATATATGAAAGATCTCTAAATTACAATAAGTATATACTAAAATTTAAATTAAATAAGTAATGCAGAGAGCCAAACAATGGCAAGATAATGTTCATGTGTTGGTTTGTTGTCCATACAGAAATCTGGTTGCAGAGGAAAAGAAACCATTTGTAAAACATTGTGTGTGTGTCTTCATGTACCTGTACCCCCTCCTGATGTAGCAATGAGAAGAGGGCATGTTCTGGCAATAAGGGTCTTTAATGAGGGATGACACTTTTTTGAGGCACTGCCTTTTGAAGATCTCCTCAAAGCTGGATGTTTTGAAAGAGATACCAAGGATAGTAGATAAAGTGGTAAATATAATTTATCTAGATTTCCAAGTGTTCTTTCACAAATTTCCACACAGTTTGGAATCAGAGGAAGGATGACTGATAGATGTAATATGATGTTATTTGGAATGGTGAATGCTAATAGAACCATCTTAGGCTGGCACATTGGTTGGCATGGATGAGTTGGACATTTCTGTGCTCTGTTCCTCTAACTCAGGGGTTCCCAACCTTCTGTTTGAAATGGACAAATACCATTAAACAAGGGGTCCATGGACCCCAGGTTGGGGACCCCTGCTCTAACTTTATGGAAAGCCCGTCTCTGGAAGGAATGCGTTCGGAGCAACCATTGCTGGTAATGTACTCTGATGCTGTGGACGTCAGAGCTATAAAGACACCTTCTATTTCCAGATGACATGAAATTGAGGAGCAATCAGTACCAACAAGGATGACAGCAAATTGCAGCACAGCAATAAACTTGAACGGAGTTCGTGTAATTACCAAGTTAGCTTCAACTCGGAATAGGAAGAGGTGTTACATTTTCAAAAGCAAAGCAAGGCAATCATATTGTTCTTCAAAGCTAATAAGCTAAGTAAGGCAAAGGGGTCAAGTGATCTAAAACTATAAATGCAGAAATCGCTAAAAGCAACAAAGCAGGTTAATAATGCCAGTATGGAAGTATGCTGAATACCTGGCTTTATTTGTAGAGGTGTTGGATTCAAAATTAGAGAGATACAACTGGTCATAAGCCTCCAGTCTGGTAAATAACCCTCTACTGCCTCTGACCCCTTCCACCAAGTCATTTTTTAACATGGGGAAAGTAGATATATATGTGAGGAAGAAAGGGGATGAAAGGCCATTGCAGATGGAGTTAGCTGAGGAGAAATGGGAGAAGGGTTAAATGGGCCATAACTGGCAGTAAGGAATGATTGAGCCAAGTAACCTCTTTCTGTACTCTGACATAGTATAAACAGAGCTGCTGACATTGGTGTGGCTGTCTTGGATCTGCTCATGAGCAGCTGAAGCACTGAAGCAACATGAGGAAGGTAGAGATGAAGGTTACTTTATGATTTGAACACCAGTGATGCCAGCCTGATACATGTGATTAACACAATTTGCGAGCTTTGGCTGATTCAACGGATGCAATCCTCCAGAAAATTTACAAATATCAGACAATGAAAGCCATAGTTTCTTCAGCAAAGGTGTGAGAAGACCATGGGCATTTAGTTGGTGTACGCTGAGGTGCTCGATCGGATACGCTATCCATCTCAATGTCGTCATCATAAAGACTGAATAAGGACAAAAGTTCAGAGCTTCTCAAAGTAGCTCTCCATGTGGTTAATTGGTTAGTTATGTGAATTTTTATGAGTAGTTATTTAACATAGTTCTCACCAGGGTTAGCGTAATGACACTTAAATTGGAGTGAATACTCCTGAGGCTGAGCTGGGCATTCCTAATACCAACCAAAACTGCAATAAATATTGCAGTGGAGTAGTGGAATGCTAAGGACTCTTATAAATATTTGAAAGACCCCACAGCTAATTTAACATGGAGTCTATTAACAACACTAATATAACACAGTTGAACACCTCTGAGTCACGTACGGCTGTACAGGTTAAACAAAGTTTGTATAGGCCTCCATAATGCAAACATTGAAGTAGCTTAGGAAAGTCTACCCCTCCCCCTATAGCAAGTCCTATTTCTAGCTCAATCCCCGACCACTTTAACAGCACACAAATGTACCAGTCAAAATAATTTGGGTTTCCTGGCCTTTATGTAATGTTAAACACTAAAAAGATATTTTTATCTTATGAGCATTTCTTTGAAGTGAATTTGACTGTCTGGAGGCTGGATGATTATTCACTGAGTTAGAAGGTTCTGGATAAAGCATTCACTCCAGAAGTTTCTGACAAGAATATCCTTCAGATAACAGTATTGGTGCTGCTGAGCTTAGTATATGCTGCATGATTAAAGGTTTGCTTTTTTAAATGAGGAGGTAAATAGAGGTCCCATCTATCCTATAGATGGACACAACAATCTCTGTGGACTATTTTGAAAAGGATGAAGATTATCCCCATAGTCTTTCAATAGATTACCCAACATAGATTATAAAATTATTACCACATTCATGTCTGTGAGAACTTTCTGTGCATAACTTTGGCAGCCATGACAGCATCTGTAGTTAAAGCCCTGACTGTCATCAAAGCCACTATGCTTTCAAATGCCTGAAAGGCACTATATAAATGTAAGACTTACTTTCTTGTTGAGAGAAATAACTTCAAAAATCCATCACTTAACAATTCTAAAGATGCAATGCAAATCTGCCTGTTACTGCGGTGAAATATTAGATGCTGTTTATGACTGCAGCCAAGCAATAAGGGTGAAGATTCAACTTTTTAAGCAGCACAGTTATAGAATCAAGATACAACGGCATTGCCCAATGGATGGCAAAAATAAATACAACTGGAGTTAGGCTGCAACACACTGAACCATAGGAATGTAGGTTAAATTGTGGATTACCAGAAGTAAGCTATAAGCTCAGTTCTTGTTTCCAGTGGTATCAGTAGAAAGTAAGCACTTGTTCAAAGAGGAAGGGAGATCGCAAGACCAGGCAGTTCATACTTCACTGCAGCTAAACTGAATAGAGTATTTATGTCAGATTAGCAATAGATTTGAAACATGTCTTCCTTTCCACTGACAGCTAAAAAGAAAGATAAGGAATTATGTAATAGAAATGTGTGGCTTTGCTAGTGAACGGTGATGGCTCGGCTTTACAGGTGATATTCCATCTGCTTTTGGGAATCTAATTTGACCTTGCTAGAGAAAAATAAAGTCAAAGAGCCAAGGGAAAAACTGAAGTCACGTTTGTGGATTTTTTTTTATTTGTGAATTTATTGATCGTAAATTTTTCTCGGAGGCAAAGTTCTTGAAAATTTCTCTCTCTATCGTCTCTCTCTCAACCATTCTCTTACTGTCAGCTCTCTCTCTCTCTTTCTCCTTCAGCCACTCTCTGTCTTTGTCCTTGTCTCTCTCGCTCTTTCTCAACCATTCTCATTCTCTGATGTGTTTTTTTTTTGTCTAAGTCTCACAGTCTTACTGTTCCTTGTGCATTGTTATCTCTGTCTTCTTTTCGTTCAGATTTTGCAGATAGTAGTTAAGGTTTTAACCAAGTAATACAGGTGACAGCAAATTGATGGTCCATTTTATTCTCCTCTAATTAAATTGTGGCATAAGGTAGAGTGATTATTCATGTCTGCATTTTGTATTCTATCAGAGTCAAAATCTACCCCTATACTGTTCTCCCTATTGCACAAGTGGCAATATGCTTTTATGTCCCTACATGACTATTTTATTAATGCCTTGTATTTTGTCTCCTTGTTACAGTGCTGCAGCATGAGAGGAGCCTATTAGCCTTTCATGTCAGAAGTAGACAATTGAACCCAGTCTCCCAGTTTACTCCTACATATCTAATATTGGTTGATAAAATTTGCCACTTCAAAAAAAAATCTAATATCTCCTTAAATATCTTTTCCATTACCTTAACATGAAGGAGTTGAAACTCTCCATAAATACATCAGTGGTTGATGGTCTGAGATCTGATTTTAGACAGAAGGCCTTTACAATGCATATCAGCATATAGTCACACAATTGCAGTGCTTGCAATTCCACTTTCCTCTTTACTTCACATAAAATTTACAACGTGAAGAGTTATCAGGCATGAAGTAGTACGTGACACGTTGTACTTTTCCTTTCAGCCAAGAGGTGCTGAGCAGCACTCATAATGTGCTTTTTATTGTAGTTAAGCCCTTATCTAGGATCGCATTGTGTGCACATGCACTGGGTGCACTGAGTGGAGCTCATTTAATCAGCAATGTAGGAAGCTCACAGCATTTGGTGTGTTGGCTGCTGTCACTCCGTGATTGAGTAATTATATTGTAGAAATAATAGTGTGATTATACAAACTTCAGAAAAGGTCATCCAGGACTTAACGACAAGGCCTGTTGGTTTTACATAACCCCACCATTTCTGCTCAATATTTTATGCATTCCATCCATCAAAAGCTACTTATAAAATTAAATCATAAGATTCACATATATTAGAAACCTGCATCAAAGCTACAATACAAAGATTTTTTTAACACCATTAAGAACATTTTTTTGCCCAAATTAGAGAAAATATCTTTTTATCACCCCGGGAGGTTATTTCCAGAGAGATAAGCTGGCAAAAGATGTCCATGGCAAATTAATCAGATGAAATTCCTCAAAAGTTAGAAAATCTAGGTGTCAGATAATAGGTTGCATTATCATTATAGTATGTAACAGCTACACCAATTTAGCTATTACACACTACGCCCAGTCTGGCTGGGATTAATCCTACTACTGAATTTGAGGGGTATCACTGCCGGCCACCTTTAAATATATAAATTAGAGCCCTAATTGCCTCTTGAAAATTTGTCAATAATTTATTGGAATTCTTCGGCAGCTGCCTGCAAGAGATAAGTTACTAATTTTTCTTTTTCAATGAAAAACCTTCTGGAGGACAAGCAGGAGCTTGGCAGCTAACATTGAAGACAGTATCAGTCTTGTTCGGTCTCCTCTTGAATGCCTACCCTTGCTTCTCCTCTGACTGTGAAAAACATTCTACAATTCTCATCCGTTGAGGTTTGGTAGGTTGATCCTTGTTTCTCTTCCCTTTGACATTCATTGTACAGGACCCCCGGTACATGACATCCCTTTGTGTTTGCAGTACCTGATCCACCGTCAATAACTCTCGGAGACTGGAAGTGAACGATAGGCTTTTATTAGCAGCGAAAAGGGAGCACAACCATGTCGAAGACTGAGGGAGGAGCAGTGCCCCAATCGCCTTTATACAGGGGTCTGTAGGAGGAGCTACAGGAGCAGTCAGCAGAGGGGCGTGTCCAGACAGGTATACATAGTTTACCACAGTATCCTTCTAACCTGGTTTGTTAAACATCTCGATTATCTGTCCTGGGCTGGTTTTACATTTTGAGCTTTCCTGTGCATCCTGTGAACTCCTGGCCAAGGAATTAACTTATTCCCTTAATGAAAACCAATTTGATCATTTCTGATTCTCGAGCTAAACCGGGAATCTGAACACAGCCCATATCTAAAACAGAAGGCGACCCAAAGTGAATTAGAACAAGCTCATTTATTGTCAGTTGCTTGTTTTGCCTGCTGAAAATCAAGAAAAATGCTTACTAATTTTTACCTTTTATAATTCTCCTTCTTAAAGCTCATTCCATAATCTTTTTTTTCCCTGAACACTCTTTAAAGTAGCCAAGTTGGAGAAGTTTCATTTGTACTGCCCTTGGAGAGCAACTCATTAGTCAGAGTTGTATTCACCGGCAGAGGTTAGCTTGCTAGATTTGCCACCCTCCCAAATTTCCTGTTATTAATTTTGACAGCTGGAAAAGCAGGAAATGCGTATATCTGACCTCCATCGCTCCTGTCAAGCAACACTCCTGCCATGTGTACATGTACTATTCCAAATAAATCTGGCATCTGATTATCTTCGATATTTACAAATTCACTATGAATATAAAACTATCATAATTTTAATGGACATTGGGGAAGGTTACAGATTCCAATAAATTGAGCCCTTTTGGACAGCTCTTTCTGCACATATCTATCTAACCTGAGATCAATATGGTTTAGCTGTCTGTAATCAATTGTGTTCTGCTTAATGTAAAGCTAACTGCTTTTCCCAGGAATATTCTTAAAATCTGTGAGCTTTGTGGACCATAAAGCTTTATTGCTTTCCCTCACTAATTTCTCACCGCATCCATCAATCCCTTCTCTCATTAGCAAACAACATCCTAAGGTCATTCCTCCAATTCTGCTACAGCTGTGAACACTTGTTTCCACACACAATGTAAATTTGCAAACTTGCTTCCTATGAATTAATGGACAAGAATTGCTGGGCACAATGCCTGTGACTTTCCAGTGATTGAGCTTTCCCCACAGGCCGCGCAGTGTCAACTTCTTCTGCGTGTCATAGCTGCAGCTATTCCATTTGCTTCAATACCTTCCTTGTTAGAAGTCCTCTGTTGGTCGGGGTCGACCATAGATGTTGCGTTCTAGCGATCTGCGTTCAGTCGATACGCAGGCCAGTGCGGGAGAGTACGGAGAACAAGCTGTTGTCCGTGCAGCGGGCCTCATCTCCACCCAGCTGATGAATCCAAAGGAAAGGCAGAGGCCGATGCAGTTTGGCAGCAGTGGTGTCAAAGCAGTTGTCAGTCAGCACTGAATTCAACATAGGACTGCCTTAGGGACCCCAGCTCAGGATTTTTTCCATAGGATTTATATTGTAGGGTTGTGAGTGGATGAGACAACTGCATCTTGATTGGAGATCCATCCACCACCTCTTGTCAACCGGAAGTGAATTTAGAAAGGTACTGGACGATGCCACGGCCACGTTCAAGGATGGCATTGGGAATCTCAAACATATCAAGGGTAGAATCGGCGTCGTTAGGTCGCATCTGGAATTTCCCATTGGCGGACGATTTCCCTCCACGCCGCTCTGACATATTGGGAAATCATGTTTGTGGCAGGTTACAGCAGCGGCTTGCCTTTGTCTTCTGCCGGGCCAGCTTAAAGAGATCACCACCCCTTGCAGTGGATGACCAGGACGTCTTGTCGTGTCTTGTCGTGCTCTTAGCGCTCCACCAACGCCTGCTGGCCTGCCTTCTTGACCACTGGACTATTAATCGGTCTCCTCCGCTCAGTCCGCCGTGGCCGGACTTCACACACTGGGACAGGCAAATCCCTACCTCACCGAGGGTCAAAGACCCGTCGGCTACCCTCACCTGGTTTGGCCCGTCTGCCGAGACGGTTTACCGGGGTGTGGCCGCTGTGCGTGCTACAGCTACTTGGAGCCACAGGTGAGAGCTGAGCGGCAGGTGGGGACCAAAGGTGGACGAGCTGCCCTGTAAAGGGCATGGCAGGCCCCCTCACCAGAGGTGCAACCCCTCCCTGAACACCCCATACACCCCAAGGGTAAAATAGTGTTAAATGAAAATCCGATTCCCAAGTTTTACAAAGCCTGTCCAGTTCCTTATACCGTCCGTGATGAAGTAGCCGGAGAGGTAGATCGCATGGAGGGTGAAGGAATTCTTTCCAAGGTTGATTGGAGCCTGTGGGCAATGCCAGTGGTCCCAGTAGCCAACAAGGACGAGTCTGTTCGGATCTGTAGTGATTTTAAGGTCCCCATAAGCCCAGTACTGAAAGTAGATCAATATCCTCTGCCCAGGGTAGAGGATAGCTTTTCAAACGTTTCCGGAGGAAAACACTTCAGCAAAGTGGGTTTAACTGAGGCCTACCTACAGATGGAGTTGGAAGAAGAGTCCAAAATGTTTCTCACCGTAAACACTCACAAAGGGCTTCATTGCTATAATAGATTTATTATTTGGAGTAGCATTTATATCTGTACTCTGGCAGAAAGCTCTCGACCAAGTGTTGCAAGGCTGCCCAGGCATTCGGTGTTACCTGGTGAAGATAACAAGGAACATCTCTAAAATCTCAAGACAATGTTAAAAAGATTACAAAATTCTTTAAACTAAGCATCAATTACTGTGGTCACACCATTGAGGCACAAGATTACATAAATGCACTGAGAAAGTTCAAGCAGTGGTGGATGTCCCAAGGCCAAAGGATGTGTCACAGTTGTGATCCTTCTCATAATTTTTTAATTGCTACAGCAGGTTCCTGCCAAACCTGGCTACTATGCTCCACCCCTTTGAACTCATTACTACAGACTGGGGGGAAAATGGCAATGGACAAAGCAGTGAGAGGTAGCTTTCCAAAAGGTAAAGGAAGTGGTAATTGTACTGACACATTATGCTCCACGTTGTCCAGTGAAGTTTGCCTGTGGCATCTCACCTTCTGCTATAGGTACAGTCATGTCGCATATTATGAGTGATGGAAGTAAATGCTCCATAGCCTTTGCAATACATTCCCTTGTCACTGCAAAGAAAAATCATGTACTGATTGGCAGAGCATCCTTGAGTCTGGTTTGGGGTGTCAAATATTTCAACCAGTACCTGTCTAGGAATGAGTTTACCCTTATCACTGATCATCAGCCGCTAATGTCCATTTTCAACACACAGAAGAGTGTTCCACTAACAGCAGCAGCTTGAATGCAGAGATGGACTCTGTTTCTAGGAGGACACAATTGCAGGATCAAATTCAAGAGGACAACTAATCATGGAAATGCTGATAGATTGTTCCATTTACCCTTAGAGAAGAAAATAAATGAAAAATTTACAAAGGAGGACACTCCTCGTGACGTATTCTCCCTAATACAAATTGATAGTCTCCCTCCTATGGCAGGGAAACCATAAGGGATCCCACACTGTCTCAGGTCCACATGGCAATGCAAAATGGCTGGAATGTGCAGCAGAAACTCCAGTTCTCCCATTTTTACCAGCGCCAGAATGAACACCCTTGATAAGGGTTGCCTTATACGTGGATTGAGAGTTGTTGTACCCTCCAAGCTGAGAGCTAAAGTATTAGAGGAGCTACATGCTGGACATCTAGACATCAGCAAAACAAAAGCTTTGGCTCAAAGCTTTGTCTGGTGGCCTGGGACAGATCGGCAGATCAAACTGCTTACCTAGCACTGTTCGGATGTCAACGTGTCCAGTATATAGTCTTTAAGCTCTATAGTCTGTACTCTACGATCTGTGGCCTATTGCCCCTGGCCTAAGCTCTCCATTCCTGGGAATGGCCTGCATTTCCCTGGCAGAGGATTCATGTGGATTTTGCCGGACCATTCATGGACACAAGTTCCTTGGTAGTAGTGATGCAGCTACAAAGTGGCCAGAAGTGTTCCGAATGGCCTCCACTACAGCCTCACACACTGCTGATGTGTTGTGAAGCCTCTTCTCAAGGACTGGTGTTCCAGAACACTTAGCCAGTGCCAATGGACCACAAATTGTTGCAGAACAGTTTCAATCATTCCCAGAAATGAATGGAATAAGACGTATTACATCTGCATCCTACCACCAGCTACAAACAGCTTGGCAGAAAGCTGTCACAACCATGGATTCGGCAACGCGGTAGATACGGCAATTGTGCTTGTGAATTTGCACTTGTCAGCTAATTATTTAATCATGATAGTATTTAACTCCATACTTGTCGTCGTAGTGCTTGTCGAGACTTGGACAGAGCACAGCAGCATTTCGCTACCTGTTTGCGTTCGGCCTTGCCTGAGAAATTGGACTTTTGAGTCAACTGACTTTGAAGACTAGCAGTATTCGTTTAATGTTCAGATTTTCTTTTCAGCAGCAGTATAGGCTTTGTTTCCCATTTGAGAGTTTTAGTTAACGGCCCTATTTGGCCTAGTGTTTATTGTTTATTATTCCTTTGACACTGTTCGCAATAAAGTTTGTGAACAATCAACCTTCGCGCTTGGGCCCTATCCGAACCTGGTAACAAAAGGTTTGTCCAGAGTCTAAAGAATGCATCGCATGCCATGTCAGCAGAACACTGAATCAGAAGCTCACCAATTTCCTCCTTGCATATCACAATGCAATAAAGTCCATAACCACCAGCTATGCTGTTCCTTGCACTCACGCTTGGATTTCCTCAAACCCAATGTCAAAATGAATATGCAAGACAAACAGCTGAGACAAATTGAAGATTCCTCAAACAAGGAGGTTCAATGTTTTGCGCCTGGACAGTTAGTCCTGGTGAGGAACTACAGAGTCGATCAAAAGTGGGCACTTGGAAAGATTAAGGACAGAACTAGGCCACTCTCCTACACAGTGGAGATGGCTTCTGATATCATCAGGAGACAACACACTGATCAGTTGAGAAGAGCAGAGTGAATGGTTAGAGAAGAAAGGTATCCAGAGGGTTCTGAAATTCCTGCGGTCAGAGAAGCAACACATACAACCACCATGGAGGAGGCCCCAGAAGCTGTGATTGCTTCATAGTCACAAGTCTCTCCTGCAAATCAACGTGACCCCTACCCCATCAGGAAAGTAGGATGTGTGTGTGTGTGTGTGTGTGTGTGTGTGTGTGTGTGTGTGTGTGTGTGTGTGTGTGTGTGTGTGTGTGTGTGTGTGTGTGTGTGTGTGTGTGTGTGTGCGCGCGGCGTTTCACTGGAATTTCAACATCTGCAGAATCTCTTCTCTTTCTAATATGGTATATGCTAGGCACCCATTTAAAAACTGGGCAACACGGACAAGTTTCTCAGGCATTGTGCCTGAGTTTTAATCCACTATCTGGCCCTCACATGGAAGTGTGTGTGTGTGTGTGTGTGTGTGTGTGTGTGTGTGTGTGTGTGTGTGTGTGTGTGTGTGTGTGTGTGTGTGTGTGTGTGTGTGTGTGTGTGTGTGTGTGTGTGTGTGTGTGTGTATTTATACAGTACAGATAGATATAAATATATGGGTATAGATAAATATATGTATTTATTTATATATACACACAGACATACACATATATCAGTTGAGATGTATTCTATATTGAGTTGGAGCTTATAGCTAAACTAGTGTAGTGTTAATATTTAAGTAATATTGTAAATGCTTTGTTTAATTAAGCATTCTTTGTCCATTCTACTAATTCATTACATATTATATGTAAAAGTACGTGAATGGCAGATGTCATTAAGCCACCATGTCATATGTTCATGCCTCACTAAAGTAAAAATGAAATCAGTTTCCTTGTTTTCCTTTCAATTAGTTTTTGGAATTAGAAAATGTAACACACACCATAGGGAGTATTCAATAGGTAGCGGGGCCTTATCTCCACTAACAACACCTCCCCCCCCCCCCCCCCACTCCCCACCAGCCTTAAGGAACCTTAAGATATATTAAACAATATATCTTTTCTCACATTCCTTATCAGAGTTTAGATGTTTTTATGCCTTTTCCACATTAAATTCATTTCTTAGAGTTTACGATGCTTTAGATCTCTCTCAAAGTAATCTGTCTCTGTGGTATTTGCCACCTTAGCGCATCGTATGTTACCAACAAATGTAAAGTTATAACTTACAAACAACATGCGGGGAGTCTTGGTCTGGAAAGTCAGCTGTTTATTCCTCTCCACTGATGCTGCCTGACTGACCTGCTGAGTTCCTCCAGCATTTTGTGTGTGTTAATCTAGATTTGCAGCATTGTCAGAATCACTCGTTGTGTCCATTAGTGTTCTGATTAACTTGACCAATTTGGAATCAGCTCCCTTGCTCAAGAGAACCCTAAGGAATGTTATCAAGCTTGACAAACCTATTAACCCCAGTAGAGAGTGAAGGTGGATAGGAGAATATAGTGGAGAGAATACTATGCATAGGGTTGTGTGGTGTCACAAAGTGTGCCAATTATTTTTACTAAGACCCTGAGTATAGCTTAAAAAGGAGGTGTTCTTCCTTGTCGTTGGATAGAGGGCTGGTGGCACAACACAATCATGGCCCTCCTCTGGATGAGGCCATGAACTAGGCAAGTGGAGAATTGAATTGGGGCCAGTGATCAAGAATAGATTTGTTTTGCTGGCAGGGGAAGAGGGCAGGGTATTGGTAGTGGCTGGGGTCAATGGTGTCTTGGAGAGTTATTAGCTCTCCAATGATCTCTAGGTCAGGAATCTCAGAGCTCTGAGCGGAGATTGGTGGTGGTGTGGTTTAGGAGGGGTGTTGGGGCTGATTGGAGTGTTTCAGGTATGGGTAGAGGAGATCAGGGATAATGCAGGGAGAGTGGTATCTATAGGTGTTGGGGCCAGTGGATAAATGGAATCAGAATCAAGTTTAACATCACCGGCAAATGTCGTGAAATTTGTTGTTTCATGACAGCAGTACATTGCAATAAATAAGTATATATAAAAAAGAAAATTAAATTAACCAAGTAGTGCAGAAAAAGAGGAATAACAAATGGTGAGGAAGTGCTCATGGGTTCATGTTCATTCAGAAATCTGATGGTGTGGGGAATAAGCTGTTCCTGACACATTAAGAGGGAGGTACAGAAGTCTTCAGGCTCCTGTACCTCCTCCTTGATGGTAGCAACAGGAGACGGCATGTGGGTGATGTGGTTCCTTAATGCCGCCTTTTTGAGGAACTGCCTTTTCAAGGTGTCCCAGATGCTGGGGAGGCGAGTGCCCATAACGGAGCTGGCAGAGTTTACAGCTCTTTGCGGCAAAAATCTGCCCGACACTGAGCTTCATGGCAAAACAAAACTGCTGGAGGACCTCCACCAGTTAGGCAACATTTGTATAGCTAACAGGTCCATAGCTTTCCAGTTTTTGGCTCTCTCTCTCTCTCCCGTTTTGAACAATGGAGTCACATATGTGAGTTTCCAAGCCACTCATACTCTGCAAGAGGTCAGAGAGTTTTGGAAAACCCCAACCAATGGCTCCACTACCTCTGCAGCTACTTCCTTTAAATCCCTTGGATGCTGGCCATCTAAACCTCATGATCTGTCTGCCTTTAGTCTCAATATTTCCCATTAGTCCCTTCATGGGTTTCCACCTGAAACAGTAATTGTCCATTCCCTCTACAAATGCTGCCTGGCCTGCTGAGTTCCTCCAGCAGATCACTTTATGCTTCAGATTCCAGCATCTACAGTCTCTTGTGTCTCCATCGTGCTTCATAGATCTTGATTTCTCAGAAAACTCATCAATAGTCACTTCTAGAACATCACAAACACAAGAGTTTCTGCAAATGCTGGAATTCTGGAGTAACACGCACTAAATGCTGGAGGAACTCAACAGGTCAGGCAGCCTCTATGGAGAGGAAGAAAGAATCAACATTTTGGGCTGAGACGCTTCATCAGGTCCTGACTCTTTATTCCTCTCCATAGATGCTGCCTGACCTGCTAAGTTCCTCCAGCATTTTCTGTGTGTTGCTCTGAACAATGCCATAGCTTCCCTGTAATTCTCTACAGAGCACTATAGAAAAGTGCAGTCAAATTTCCAGTGCGGCAAAATAGAGCCAGTAATGTGTTTCTCTCTGTTGTAAGAATATCTCAAATTGTACATCACTGAAATGGACAGCGATGCCCGATCCACTGACTGAGTTGCAGAGTAATCGCAGCCAAAACCGCAGGACCTAACAAATGCATGAGCAATAACAGCAGTAAGATGGAGTGAGTGCTGAGAAGAATGCATTACTCTCCATAATATCATGATTGTAATAAGATCACTGAACCCTGGGGCTTACAGGTGAAGCAAACCAGTCCACAGAGTGTTTTTGTGAGGATTCTTTAGAAATCTCACTCTTAGCACTCCTAACAGAATTATACGTAGCGGCCACCTTATTGGGTGCATCTGTACACCTGTTTGTGAATGCAAATATCTAATCAGCCAATCATGGCAGGAGCTCAGTGCATAAGAGCATGCAGAATTGGTCAAGAGGTTCAGAAGAGCACCTCTGAATGCACAACACATTGAACCTTGAAGCAGAAGACCACAAACACACACTCTTTACTAGGTATAAGAGGTACACAATAAAGCGGCTACTGAGTGTAAGTAATAGAGACCAGGACTGCCTCCTGTCAGATGCATTGATTGATCTACTTGTTTATTTAGAGATAGATAGATAGATAGATAGATAGATAGATAGATAGATAGATAGATAGATAGATAGATAGATAGATACTCCATTGATCCCAAAGGAAGTCACAGTGTCACAGTAGCATTACAAGTGCACAAATATACAAATATTAGGGGAGGTAAGAAAGAATAAAAAATAAGTTACCTCCAACAGTCTAACAGGAGGGTGTCATCATTTCCCTGGCTGAAGGTTAACTCATTATAGAGCCTATAACAGCGCCTCTTTCACCTCAGATGGTTGAAGAGGTTTGGTATGGGCCCCCAAATCCTAAGAACATTCTACAGGTGTGGTGAACTACATATACCTGTCTGGACACGCCCCTGATGACTGCTCCTGTGGCTCCTCCCACAGACCCCTGTATAAAGGTGATGGAGGTCTGAGCCCGGCCTCTCAGTCTCCAGGATGTAGTATGGTGGTCACTCACTGCTTGTTCCTTCTTCCAGTCAATAAAAGCCAATACCTCGCTTTTACGTCTCAGAGTGAGTTATTGATGGTGCATCAACAGGGGCACAATTGAGAGCATCCTGACTGGCTGCATCACTGCCTGGTATGGGAACTGTACTTCGTTCAATCGCAGGACTCTGCAGAGAGTGATGCAGACAGCCCAGCACATCTGTAGATGTGAACTTCCCACTATTCAGGACATTTACAAAGACAGGTGTGTAAAAAGGGCTGGGAGGATCTTTGGGGACCCGAGTCAACCCAAACACAAACTGTTCCAGCTGCTACCATCCTGGGAAATGGTATAAAAGGCATAAATGGCATAAAAGCCAGGACCAACAGGCTCCAGGACAGCTTCTTCCACCGAGCCATCAGACTGCTTAATTCATGCTGACGCAACTGTATTTCTATGTTATATGGACTGTCCTGTTGTACATACTATTTATTATAAATTACTATAAATTGCATATTACACATTTAGGCAGAGATGTAATGTAAAGATTTTTAGTCCTCATGTATATGAAGGATGTAAGTAATAAAGTCAATTCAGTTCAATAATGACTGAGGTTAAGAATGATCTCATATAGTGCTCTTTGGAGCAGCGCAGTTATCATAGTTTATTACTAAAAGTGCTCCTCTGTTTAACCAATATATTTGCTTATTTATTCCTTCATTCACTTACTTTCTTACTTACCAACCGCATGTACATCAAAGCATGTTTTGAGCCCTAATGTGATTAATTAATGATTGGTAAGTGGGTAGCCCAAATACATTTAATGGCCAGTAAATTCCTACATGGCAGAATTTCAGTTAGGTCTTTGGAGTTTGGCTGACAGAAAAAGGGGTGGTGAGTAGTCAGCCACGCAAGTTGATTCTGAGGCCAACAAAATTGGATTGGAATTTTCTATCACTGTCAGCATTTGTCACCTAGTTGCCGAGGAAACCCTGCTTTGCCCCTCAGTTCTGATGTGGTGTTGGTGGGATAGGGGGACATGAGGAAAAGGAGAGATGGAATACAGCTGAACGTTGATGTGCATTCAAGATTCAAATTTATTTATGACATGTACATCAAAACATACAGTGAAATGCATCGTTTGCATTAACAACTTTTTCTGTCCATTCGGCACATCGGCCTGGTATTGTAATACCTCCAGAACCGGAGCAACTTCCTTCGGGGAGACGCTTACTGTTAGAAAGAAAGAATTGAATGACTTCTGAGTCATCGGATGAGTAGTATGTTAATGTCATTTATATAGGCCAGTAGTTTTTATTCTAACCTCTTCTGCCAGATGGTTCACATGACTGCTTTGACTAGCGGTTAATTCCTCCATTGACTTTTCAAAAGCTTTCTGGAGAAGAATTCCAGTCTGAAGTCCTTCCTTCACAGAGGGGCTGAGTACCCAAGCCCCTCAAACAGGTATAGCATTTGTAAGAGAGTACATGACTGGTCTTGGTGCTTTGTAAATAGAATGCATTGACTTGATGGATTGTTACTTTGAACGTAAAGAAAGACACGTGATGTCTGAATTGTATTTCCTGTATGTTTTTTTATGAATGAATTTAAATGTTGTAGTTTAAAAAGCAGGAGGTAACAATATGGCTAAGAATTCACCACTAAGGACCTCACTCTTCACTGAAACACCACTGACAACCTTCAGCAGAGCAGCTGCTAAGTCTCAGTGTGTTTCCAATTAGAAAATCGGTTGGGACTTTTGCTTGTGTCACTTCGTCTATATGATATAGCCTGCATCTGTAAACACGTGCCCTTTTGCAGAACTGGGGGCAATTCTAAAGGGTGAAATCCCTTTTAGCATTTTAATGACACACGTTTAGAAATGTGTAACCACTAGCACAGGCTCTTTTCTCTGTAAGCCAGCTGTAGAAAGGAGGTTTTTCTGAAATGAGCTGCAAAGTTGCTTCTAGTTCTGAGTGTTCTGAGAGTCCACCTCTGGCTGCGGCAACTTGAGCTCACAGTACACTCGACTGACTGGATTTTAACTCATGGCCAGTCAATACCGTCTTTGCTTTTGTGCAGCAGCACATGGTCCAGCAAAATAAGTCAGTCTCCCCACGCCCAGGTCTCTCCAAGTTTGTGTTGCCTTCTCCAGCCCAGACTGCAAAAGAAAGAAAAGTTGGGTGGATTTCTGCAGACAGGGAATTGAAAGATATGCATTTGACGAGGTACCTCATAAAAGGCTGGTATACAAGATGACAGCACTTGGCATTCGGGAGAAGTGTGTTAGCATGGACTAATCATGGAGAATCATCAGGCTCATTTACACTTTCTTTTGAAACTGGATCCTTGAGTTTCTGGACCAACAGGCTGCAATCAATAAGGGCAGGCAGTAACTTCTCCGCCATGAGTATCTTTAACATTGGTGCCCCAAAGACTGTGTCCTCAGCCAATACTCTCATGGCAGTGTGGCCAGATAATGCTCCAACTCCACCTACAAATCTGCAGATGACATTACAGCAGGTGGGCCAAAGTCAACAAATTGTTCAAATACCAAAAAAAAGGAAAATAATAGATAAATTATAGTAAATAATATTGAGAGCATGAGTTGTACAGTCCTTGAAACTGAATCCATAGGTCATGGAATTCAGCTCAGTATAAGGGTAAATGAAGTTATCCACTCTGGTTCAGGAACCGGATGGCTGAAGGGTAATAACTGCTCCTGAATCTGCTGGTGTAGGACCTAAGACTCTTGTATCTCCTTCCTGATGGCAGCAGTGAGAATAGACCTTCTGGATGCTGAGAACTTCCTGCCCTAGACAGTGGGTGCTGTTGCTGATGGATGTTATTTTCCTGCGACAGTGCTCCTCGTAGATGAACTCAATGGCGGGGAGGCCTTTACCTGTGATGAAATAGCGTGCATCCTTTTGTACTACCTGCTGTAGCTTTTACGTTCAAGGGCCTGGTTTCCACGTACCAGGCCATGATGCATCCAGTCAATATATCTCCACCATGCATGATAGAAGTTTGTCAAAATTTTTAAATAATATATCGAATCTTTGCAAAATTTACTGACCCTTTCCACCTCTGATACCCTGATGAAGAATGGCCCAAGGACCTCCAGGTTCCTCCTCCTATAGTTAATAATCCGCTCCTTGGTTTTGGTGATGTTGAGTGAGAGGTTGTTGTTGTGGCACCATTCAGCCCAATTTTCTATCTCCCTCCTATATGCCAATTTGTCACCACCTTTGGTTTGGGCCAACTACAGTGATGTCATCAGCAAACTTAAAATGGTAATGGAGCTGTGCTTAGCCCCACAGTCATAAGAATAAAGTGAGTAAGGAGTCTGGATAAATGACTTGCTGCTATTAAATTTCTCTCACTTATTCACACTTTCTATTGGAAGCAAAGGTAGACTTGTTGGTGCCCTAAAACTTTCCACATGCAGTGAATTTCTTGTACCTCATTCACAATGATGCTTACACTGGTCTCAGCCAGGTAATTAGGTGTATTACTCAACAGTTGTTCATGCTGTTCCATCATTTCATGAGAACCGTTTGTATTTCTTCACTCTGCTTATTAATCACTATTCTTTTACTGATCATAAACAGTGCTGCCCCTCCTTCCTTTATAAGTATGCCTGAGTAGGCATTTTAAACATTATTTCCATTTATTCACAAACCTTCCAGAAGACACCTACAGAATCAAAGCATAACAAATTAATGCAAGAATTCGTATTAGACGGTGATTGCTGGAAAACACTTCTGGGAAGTCTGGTCTTTCATTAATATTGCACAGTTAATACTGCACATAGCATAATCATCACTGACACAGGGACCAAAGTTTCTTTCATCCATGCATGAGAGAGTTGTTGTTGTCCAAGGCAGGTGAGATGCAGACTGGCATGGGAGTTTCCTACTTTTTTTTTGCTCCTTTTTCCATTCACACCCACAAAATGATATGAATATCATAATGGCAAGCTAACAGGTACTGTATGTGCTCATATACACGTAGTGACCACTTTACCAGGTACCTCCTGTACCTTATAAAGTGACCACGGTATGTATGCTTGTAGTTTTCTGTTGCTGTAGCCCATTCACTTCAAAGTTTGGCATGTTATGAGTTCAGAGATGTTCGTCTGCACACCACTGTTGTAACATGTGACTTTTGAGTTATTGTTCCCTTCCCATCTGGCCATTCTCCTCTGACCTCTCTCACTAACAAGGCGTTTTCACCTACAGAACTGCTGCTGCATGGATTTTTAAAATTTTTTTGTCTTTCTCTGTAAACTCTAGAGACGGTTGTGCATGAAATTCCCAAGAGATCATCTATTTCTGAGATACTCAAACCATCCTGTCTGGCACCAACAATCATTCCACGGACAAGGTCACTCCCTGTTGTGAATTTAATATTAAATTTAATTTAATATTTCAGTAATATGAGTAAAATTACAAGTATTCTTTGTTTTATATATCATTCCTTATGGGCTATATGTAAAAGTATGTGAATGGCACACATCATCATGGCACCACGTCTTAAGGATGTACCTCACTGAAAGTGAAAACAAATATACATGAGTTATCTCTGTGTTTTCCTTTCAATTAGTTTTATGTTTTACTGAAGTACAGCAAGACGTTCAAGTTTTTTTTAAATGCAGCGAGATGTTCACATTTTAAAAAAAGCACAACACATTTGTTTCTTTGCAAGGGGAAGAGAAAGGCTGTCAAGTTTTTAAAAAGGGGCAGGAATTTACAGGTTCATAAACAGTGAGTACAGGGTGACAATAGTAATAATAATATATTTTTAAAAACAGTAATGGTTGGCTACATCAGAAAGATAGATATGTCCGATTGCACAACAGAGAACTGGCTCATGTATACAGAACAAATCGAGCAAAATTTTAAAGCTAATGAAATACCCAGTGTGAAGCGAGTGCCGGTAATCAGTGGGAAAGTTTAAAGAGTTGATTGCTCCAACCAAACCAGCCAAAATTAATCATGAAAGCAATGCAGGAAGATTTAGAACCGAAGCCATTGTTGATTGCAGAACACTTTAGGTTTCCTAAGTGGAATCAAAAGGAAGGGAAGTCCATTTCAATGTATGTGGTTAAATTGAAGAGGCTGCCTGAGCATTGTCAGTTCAGGGATGGGCTCAGTGATGCTCTGAGAGGTCGTTATTTTGTGGAATCTTACAAGAAA
Organism: Hemitrygon akajei; assembly: GCF_048418815.1. Taxonomy (NCBI): domain Eukaryota; kingdom Metazoa; phylum Chordata; class Chondrichthyes; order Myliobatiformes; family Dasyatidae; genus Hemitrygon; species Hemitrygon akajei. The sequence goes on from NC_133129.1 coordinate 40,219,842, forward strand.
GCATTCAAAAATAGCTCCTAACTGAAGCACAGCTGACAGTTAAAAGGACATTTGAAATTGCTGTATCAATGGAAACAGCAGACCAGGTTGCAGTCGGGAATGAAAGTGATCTGTGGTGATTTTAAGGTCATCAACAAACAACCCAGTACTGAAAGTAGATCAATACCCTCTGCGCAGGATAGAGGATATCTTTGCGAACCTTTCCGGAGGGGAAAACTACAGCAACTGCACCACTCTCCTGCACAGTGGAGATTGCATCTGATCTCATCTGGAGCTGACACATCAATCAGCTAAGGAGAGCAGAGGCATTTGGTAGAGAAGAAAGGAGTCTAGAGCTGTCAGAACCACTTCCTGTATTCCCAGTATCAACTCCTACAACCCCAGAACCTGAGACTGTTTCACAGCCACAAATATCTCCTGCCAAACAGTGTGACCACCACCTACCACCCGTGTCAGGAAAGATGTTACCCCACAAGAATAAGAAATCCTCCACAGTGATTCAGTCTTTAGGCCTGAATTGGACAATCTAAAATGTACGATGCTGTGTATGTCTGTATAGTAGTTGATTTATTTGTATGCTGTAGAGAGCAATGTATTTGGTGTATTTAAGGCATAGGCTGATAGGTTCTTGATTTGTCAGGGTGTGAAAGGTTATGGGGAGAAGGCAGCAGGGTAGGTTTGAAAGGGAAATGGATCGACAATGACGGTGTAACTGACTCGATGGGCCAAATGGCCTAAATCTGCTCCTATGTCTTATGGTCCTATATAGCTAACATGGATTCTATATTGATTTGGAGTTTGTAGCTAAGCAGAGAGGAGAGTTGTATATTTAATATTTCAGTAATATTTGAGTAATATTGTAAATTTATAAATATGTTGTTTGACTAAGCATTCTTCGTTGTTTACATAGTTCATTCCTGGTTATATGTAAAAGTGAATGAATGGCATATGTCATCACTCTACCACATCAGAAGTGTGTGCCACCTCATCATAAGTATACACCAAGTAAAAACAAACATGCACAAGTTATCTCCCAGCTCCATGTTTTTCTTTCAATTCGTTTTATGTTTTGGAGTTACAAAACAATATCTCTTTCCCATTCTGATCCAAACAACAGCTGAACCTCTTGACCATGTCTGATTGCTTTTATCCGTTGAGTTGCTGCCACATAATTAGATATTTACCCAATAATGTGGCCACTGAGTATATTTGTGCAAGAATAACAGTTACTGTGGATCCTGCTCATCAGGAAGCACAATGGACATGATCTCTGTTGCATGTTAATTCAAGACAAATGTAGGGATAGTGTCAGCCATTCTGCATGTTCCTTCAACTCTAGCAACTGAGGGGATCCTTCTTAAATCTGCCTTTCATCATGTACTCAGTCTTGGTCCATGATCAAGTGCAAGATATGAACCTCATCATGGACCCAATGTAAATAGAGTGAAACCATGCCAAAAAAAATCACTGCCATCCTCTTCACAGTTATTGCTGCAATACTTGATCTCATCTCTAGCAAGGACCGCATTGAAATGTAATGAATCTACAAGAATCTGTTCAACATTTTCTGATGTTCCTGGACCAGGATTACACCAATCTTAGTGATCAGGCTCCAGTAAACATACAGTTCTTGTGTACGTGCACTCTCAGACTCTGGGCTCTGAGCAACCGTTGCCTCCTTCTTGGAATTAATCAAGATGGTGGACCTCCTTGTCAACACTTAGAAGATGAACACACACAAAATGCTAGAGGAGTTCAGCAAGTCGGGCAGCATTTACGGAAATGAATAAAGAGTCGACGTTTTGGGCTGAGACCCTTCTTCAGAATTCATAAGAAGATGGTCTTTCACCATCCCATCTCCAATGACATTCAAATCCCGCTGCATCAATCAAGATCTACAATGAGACCCCGAAGGACATTTTCCATATCTGAGGATTCACCTTCAGTGAAGAGAAATACCTATTCACATTCAACTTCAACCACCTATGATCCCTGCATACTTTGGAGATATTGGCGACTACTGGTATTGCTTTATTATTGACACCAAGATACAGTGAAAAGCTTGTCTTGCATGCTGTTCATACAGGCCAAAAATCAATGCATAGTGCACTGAGGTAGAACAAGATAAAACAATCACAATGCAGAATGAAGTGTATAACCTTCAGAGGAAGGGTAATGCAGGTAAACAATAAGGCTCAGATTCACAATCAGCTCGAGAATCCACCTTAACTTTATAAAGCATTGGTTAGACCACCCTTAGAATATAGTGAGCAGTTTTGGGCGTTTTATCTAAGAAAAAGGTGTTCTGACATTGGAGGAGGTCTAGAGGAGCTTCACAAGAAAGATCCCAGCAATGAAAGGGTTAACATATGAGGAGCCCTTACTGAAGTTTGGAAGCATGAGGGGAGATCTCATTAAAACCTATCAAATATTGAAAGGCATAGATAGAGTGGACATGAAGAGGATGTTTCCTGTAGTAGAAGCATCTAGGGTCAAAGGGCACAGCCTTGGAATAGAAGGATGTCCCTTTAGAACAGAGATGAAGAGGAATTTCTTTAGCCAGAGGGTGGTAATTTGTGGAATTCATTGCTACAGATGGCTCTGGAGGCCAAGTCATTACTCTATTTAAAGTCAAGGTAGATAGGTTCTTGATTAGTAAGGGCGTCAAAGGTAACAGGGAGAAAGGAGGAAAATACGATTGAGAGGGATGATAAATCAGCATGGTGGATAGCAGAGTAGACTCAAAGGGCTGAATGGCCTGGTTCTGCAACTATGTCTTATGATCTTATTATACAAGAGGTCATTTCAAGTGCCTGATAACAACGAGACAGAAACAGTCTTTGAGCCTGGTGGTGTGTGCTTTTCTATCTTCTGTCCGATTGGAGAGGGAAGAAGAGAGAATGTTCTGGGGGAGAGGGTTCTTTGATTATACTGGCTGCTTTACTGAGACAGCGAGAAGTGTAGTCAGATTCCATGGAGAGAATCTATAGTTTCTTGTGGTTATGTGCAGTGTGGCTGCCATATCAAGCTGCTATGCGTGCAGAGAATGGGAGAGAATGCTTTCTATGATGCATCGATAAAAGCTAACGAGTACCTCAGAACATTTCAGATACGCAACCAGTGCTGCCTTTCAAAACCCTCCAATTCTACTAGCAGGCTAAGCAAACAAATATTAGTATCCTATCCCAAGCCAATCTTCTCAATAGTGAGGAGGATTATCCTAGTGCTGGAGCTGGCAGAGTTCACAACTCTCTGCAGCTTTTTCCGACCCTGTGCATTGACGTCTTCACACCATACAGCGATGCGACCAATCAGTATGCTGTCCATGATACATCTGTAGGAATTTGCTAGTCTCTGTTCCCATACCAAATCTCCTCAAACTCCTAATGAAATATAACTGCCAGCATGCCTTCTTCATAATTGTATCAATATTTTGCCTCCAGGGTAGATCTTTCGGAGATGTTGACACTCAGGAACTTCAAGCTGCTCACCCTTTCCACTGCTGGCCTCTCAATGAAGACTGGTATGTGTTCTTCCAACTTCCCATTCTTGAAGTCCAGAATCAGTTCCTTGGTCTTAGTGATGTTGAGTGCAACACCACTCAACCAGCTGATCTATCTCGCTCCTGTACGTCTCCTCATCACCATCTGAGAGTTGTGTCATTGGTGAATTTATATATAGCGCTTGATCTGGGCCTAGCCTCACTGTCATGAGAGTAGGGAGAGTAGAGCAGGGGACTAAGGTGCGCATGTCATGATTGTCAACAAGGAGGAGATATTATTTCCAATCCTCACTGATTGTAGTCTCCTGATGAGGAAGTTAAGGATCCAGATGCATCTCACTGGACAACAAAGATTTTGCTTCCTGAATACTTTTGGGTATTATCTTGTGGATTTTGGGCTGCTGATCTTGAAAATCACCGTGAAATATCCCTGTCACACACCGTTTTTTTAAAAATCACCTACATTAAATATTTCAATTCATCATTCAAGCTAATTAAAATGTTACCCACAGTGTAAGCTGTAAAGTTTTCTATCTTGTCCAGAATGCCTGGGCATGTCTAGGCAAGGCGGATTCTGCCTTTAGAAAAGTTATAAATTTCCGTGAAGGATTTTGAAATTTGAGAAAAATGTTTCCAAGAATAACTGATGCAAGATTAAGTAAGGCATTTTTGTGGGTTCACAAATCAAACAAGTCATCAGTGACAGGCAATCGAAATATTTCTAGTGGGACCAGAGAGAATTGTATGGAGGCTATGCAAGGATGTCGATGGAAACTTTCTTGGCAGCTACAGAGCATCAAACTACACACAGCTGGTTAGCAACATGCTTCCAGCATCTAAAACCATGAAGTGCAACATGTCACTAAAGATTCATTTTCTGCATTCCCATTTGCACTTCTTCCCTGCAAGTCTTGGTGCTGTCAGTGTCGAGCATGGTGAAAGGTTTCACTAGGACATCGCGGTCATGGAGAAATGGTATCAGGGCAACAGAAATCCATCAATGCTGGCGGATTATTGTTGGATACTTAAGTGAGAAGCCTCAGACACGGAGTACAAACAAAAATCATCAACTAAACATTTTTAGCTTAGTTGAACTATTGAAAAGCATCAGCGGTGCCAAATGCATTGTATTCAATAAAAGTTAATTTCTTGTTTCTCCACATTTCTACGTAATACAGGTAGTCTGAAATTATACTTGTATTCAGCTACAAGCACTCTATTATAATCACTGAAAGATTCCGAGGAAGCAATATGTTCAAAAAAAATTTGTTGACCCATGTTATTTTCGGCAATGGCCAGCTTGTTCTCTGGAGCTGAGAGAGATTTAATTTTTTTAAAGCCTTATTTCAAGAAAGCAATTGGCTTCCATATTTACATCGCTGGAGTGGGACAATCTTATTTCTCTGATCCATGTTGACCGACAAGAGTGTGGTTTATTCTCTATTTATCTGGTCGGCTCATATGCCATTTAATTTAGATGGATGTTCTCTGGCCACTGCATTTACAGTGAGTCCAGCTGGCATATCAGTCCATTCTTTTCTGTCTTTCTCTGTGGTGGCTGTTAGTCAGCAGGTTCCTGAGAATAGTGATGATTAGTTTGCATCCCAGGAGCCAACTGCACAATGAAATATGTTTCAGATGGTTGAGTGCTTGTCTGACAATGAGTGTTTCCTCTTGTACTTCTCTGTACCTGGGATTTCTTGGCATTTGTAGGTGACGCCAATGTATTATATGCGATATCTTTAGGCCATACTTATCAAAGTTAACAAACCAGCTATTCTTTATATGCTTTGTATAAAGATCTTTGGCACAATAATATGCTGATTCACAATAGAGACATTGTGAGAGCAGCCTCGGAAATGTCTGCTATTTGAAACCACCTGCACACGGAGCAGTTGGAATTACCTGTGACCGGATGATTTGTGCTTTTATCCGTCCACGGTGTCTCAGCCAAAATCTCAGGGAACGGCAGAGCGGTCATAAGTGCAGCTGTGTTAATTGCAAAGCATAGCAAAAACCTCAAACACAAGCGCACATGCATACAAGCTGAAAAGAATCTCATGCAAAACGGTCAAGGATGCAGTGCAGTAGGCTTAAAAATGCAGACAGTTTGTGAAAACATGACCCGTGTTCCCATAGGTTCAGGTGGCTGGGAGGCATTCAAATTGACATGGAGCTTTGAATTTAGAGTCTTGGAGTCATAGAGTTAGCAACATTATTCCCATTTGCCTGCACTAGATTTACATCATTCAATGCCTTACCTATGTAACCACTCAGTTTTAAAAAACTTCCCTCTCAACTCCCCCCTCTTCAAAACTCTCTATTTATTCATTTGAAGTTTTTTTTGTGCAGAATTCCTTCCTCTAACCTTAAACATGTGCCTTCTTGACTAGGAGACCCTTATCATGGAGAAAAAAATTGTCTACCAAATCAATGCCTTTGATAATTTTATAATGTCACCCCTCAACCTCCTTGCTGCGGAAAAAAAACAAGCCCAGCCTATGCAGTCCAGATAACATCTTGGTAAACCTGCTCTGCATTCTCTCCAACACAACTTTATCCCTCCCTTACCATGCCAACTAGCATGGACCTCAATTGTCAAAGTGCTGAACATTCAATTTTTTGTAAACTCCTAACTGTTATCATTTACGCCCTGACTTATGAAGGCAAGCATGACATAGGCCTTCTTCTCCACCTAATTTACCTGTGTTTCCACTTGCAGTGGACAATGAACTTGTATCCCAAGGACTCTATACTCATCAGCATCCCCCACTGCCCTACCATTTATTCGTATATATCCTACCCTTATATAATTTCTGAAGATGCACTATTTTGCACTTGTGGATTAAATTCCATCTGCTAATGCTCCACTCGACTTTCCATCTGATCTATATCCTGCTCTAACTTTAAACAACCTTCACTATTCTCACCATTTTATTTGTAAACCTGCTAATTCTACCTCCTCCGGGCACATCCAGGTTATTAACAGATATCACAAACAACAAAGGTCTCTACATGTGGTGCACCAATGGTCAAGGACTTCACAACAGAAAAGCACCTTCTATCCAAGCCCTCTGCCTCCTAACACCAGACCAACTTTTCACCTGTTTTTCCAGTACACCTTGGATGTTTTGTGCCTTATGGGTTTTAATCAAACACCTTACTACATAGACAATATCTGCCATCTTGCCTCACGATATCTTCAGCAACTTTCTATCGCGATGTTTCTGACCTTTGGACATTTCAAAGTGCTTCATAACCAGTCAAATAATTCTTGATATGTAGTGTTGGATTACGGTCTAAATCAGGGGTGGGCAAACTTTTTGACTTGTGGGCCACAAAGGGTTCTAAAATTTGACGGGGGGCCAGACCAGGAGCAGATGGACGGAGTGTTTTGGTAATACACCTCATAAGAGAAAATAAAATATCATAGGATATGTAGAAAACATGTGCTTTAATTTCAATTGAAAATGAACAAATGCATTACAACAAAATATCTGTCTTTGAAGTCCCATGGTATTTAGCTATTTATTGAAATGACTTTTAAAACACTGAAAATTAAATGAATAAAATACAGCTTTTTTTAATAGTAACAGTTATTATTTTAAAGCACTGAAAATTCTGTTATCCTTCAAGATATTATCATCATCACTCTCCTCCTGACTGTCCTTATTTCAAAAACGGTAGGAGATGCAGGTCTACTTGTCCTGCTCCTTCTTATTCAATTGTCCCCTGTGCCAAAACTCAACAACGACCAGCACAAGGACAGAACAGTAACAGCGCGCCAGTATGCGGAGCGCGTTATTTGATCTGGAGCGCATTTTTTATTTTGAGAACGTACGTGCACCTGCGCACTACTCATGTCCATCACTTAACAGAAATGACATGTAACATGTAAGGCTTATTGAAAAAAATATTTTCAAATGCATTTTTTACATAACACAACGAAGAAACTTATTTTTAATTTCAGTGGGAACAGTGTTGTTGGTCTCCCTTTTTAGCCTGCGCATCAAAGTCTGGATTTAGTTTTGTTGTGGCAAAAATGCCAGAATTGCGGGAGAAAAAACGTTAACAAGGTTTATTCATATAATTTCATCAAGTTCTGCGGGCCGGATTAAAAAGCTTAACGGGCCGCATATGGCCCGCGGGTCGTAGTTTGCCCATGCCTGGTCTAAATTGTAATTTTTTTGTGGTTTAACTTTCTTTATGCTTGTTTATAAGTTTATATAATCACCTGTTTGTCTGTAAATGCTCAGAGGATTTTCCAATTTTTTTTTGTATAACTGGTTCTGTATTTTTTTGTAGTTTCTTCGTAAGTAAACCCAAGGCTCACAGCAACATAACTCAGAGCTGTCCTCGTTGTCTCATTGGCTATTCTTAACAAAGGAATTCCCTTATCTATCCTGTTAGAAGTATACTTCTGCATTGAGATCAACCACAACACAAAGTTCTTTGTTCTCTCATTCCTCCTTACTCACAGTAGAATAAGTTGGTCACAGTTAGTCATTTACCTGCTGCTCCGTTTTATAGTTATTTCCTTGTTATCAACATCCAATACAATGGCTGTAACCACAAGTTCTCTGCCTCATTGTTGACTTCAGAAGAGCCTTCTGGACAACATCATCTTCAGATCCAACAGTCGCCGCTGTTGTAATGTAGGAACCCCATAAGAATATAATAAACAGTTTCAGGAAACAGACACAAAATGCTGGAGGAACTCAGCAGGCCAGGCAGCATCTATGGAAAAGAATAAACAGTCAATATTTCAGACTGAGACCCTTCATCAGGACTCCTGGTGGAGGGTCTTAGCCCGAAATGTCATCTGTTTACTCCTTTCCATAGATGCTGCCCGGCCTGCTGAGCTCCTCCAGCACTTTAGACAATAGACAATAGGTGCAGAAGTAGACCATTCGGCCCTTCGAGCCTGCACCGCCATTTTGAGATCATGGTTTGTGTGTGTTGCTTGGATTTCCAGCATCTGCAGATTTTCTCTTGTTTGTGAATAGTTTCAGGAGAGCAGTTGGCCCTGCACAATAACTTTCCTATTCATAAGGTGTCAGTCAGATCACATTTAGAAAGTTGGGAGAAATTTTGGGGCCAGTATCTAAGGAAAGGTATGCTGGTCCTGAAGAGGGGTCTAGTGGAGGTTCCTAAGAATGATCCCAGGAATGAAAGGCTCAATATATGAGGAATGTTTGATGTCATTGAGCCTACACTCAATGGAATTCAGAAGGATGACAAGGATTCTACTTGAAACCTAGCTAATACTTGAAAGATCTGGATACAGTACAGGTGGAGAGGATGTTTCCATTAGTAGGAATCTGAGGATATAGTCTCAGAATAAAGGGATGTCCTTTGGGAACAGAGATGAGGATGAACTCCTTCAGCCAGCAGGTGGTAAATCCATGGAATTCATTGCCACAGAGGGCTGTGGGTGTTTAAGGTAGACATTGATTCATTCTTGATTGGTAAGGGGGTTAAAGGATATGGGAAGAAGGTGGAAAAATGGGGCTGAAAAAAACATCGGCTATGATCGAATGCCAAAGCAGTCTTGATGGACCAAATGGCCTAATTCTGCTCCATTCAATAAAGTGAAGGCGACTTTCATTACCATCCCCAGTAAGCAACTTGTGTCGAGCTGAAGCTCGTCTCTGCAAGTTGTTGGAGTGATCAGATAACCTATTAGAGAAGAAATGAGAATAAATAGAGTTGTCATTCAGATCAGATATGATCTGATTTCATAGTGGAACAGGTTTAAATGGTTGAATGACCCGCTCTAGTCCCTATATTGCTGGTAACCCGTTTCATCTAGCCAGAGCAAACCACGTTCCAGCAATACTCTTCATATCGTTGTTTATTCACCCACCGAGTTCCTCTAGCAGATTTTTTTTGTTTTTCCATATTTCTACTCTCACAGGAACGTGACAAATATCAAACGATAAATCCCCCAGATGGATTCATCCATTCAGAATCTTCATAATTTAATTAAAAAGTCTCTCGTCAATTCTGCCTTTGGCCACCTGCTGGGAGCAGCTTCACAACCCCAAGTCTCTGCTCTGGCTCCAGCTTCTTGCTCTCCTGTACCTGTACAAACCTCTGGTTAGGCCATTCTTAGAGCACAGTGTGCAATTCCACCTGCCCCATATCAGGAAGGATGTGGGGGCTTTGAAAAGGGTGCAGGAGAGGTTTACCAGGATGCTGCCTGGGTTAGAGGGCATGAGATATAAGGAGAGGGTGGACAACCTTGGGTTGTTCTCACTGGAGCTTCAAAGGCTGAGGAGAGAATTTTGAGGCCTAGACAGGGTAGACAGTCATAGGCTTTGTCACACTCCACCCCCCCCCCCACCCCACCCAGGGTAGACCCATTAAGTACTAGAGTCCATGCATTTAAGAGAGAGGGAAAGATTATTACATTTACAGTGGTAAGTGCCTGGAATAGGTTGCTGGGGTAATACTGGAAGCAGATATGATAGCTTTGCTTAAGGGGCTGTTAAATAGGCACATGACAATGCAGGGTATGAATCACGTACAGGTAAAAGAGATTTAATTCAGCGCCATGCTCAGGACAAACATTATTGGGCAAAGTGCTGTACTATATTCTTTTGATAGCATGCGGTGTCAACAACTCAGTACGGTAACAGCGATGGCCGTGCACGGTAATTGCTTCTTCCTTACATTCATACTAGTGAGAAGAGGAATGTACTTTGCTGTCCACCACTTCAAGGAATACACTGATGGAAGGGGAGGGCCAATACTTTGAAGTGATCGTTCAAGGCCACCAGACACTGGGGATTCCCTAGCAGGGATTTTTCTGTAATGGGAATCCCTTGAAGATCAGGGGAATGTCGGGACTAGAAAGAGCACAGGAGTTCAAAAAAAGGGAAAATTTTAAAGCTTACTCACTTTCCAGTTAATCAGTTCCTGCTGCAATGCAGGACAATGATGGATTCCCCTGAGGTGAGACCTTAAGACTATGACATCATTGGAATGCATTTTTTTTTACTTTAACACCTTTCTTTACTTCTGCTTTTGTAGTAGTTAACATGACGGTTGGCTTTACGGTGCCTTTCCTAACATACACAGCAGAATATTCCATTTCTTTCGTAATGGGTATGTGTAAACGTGCATATGTTGCTTGTATACTGCATTTTCTTCACTTCTGCTTTGTAGGAGTTAACATGACGGGAGTGGGGAATGGTGCAAGCTGTCTGTAGGTCTCAGTTTCTCTTATTTTTATCCCCATGCTTCACAATTTCATAGAACATTACAGCACACAGTACAGTCCCTTCGGCCATTCCTGGACATAAAGAAGTGGAAAGGCCAGTTAAAAGCCTAAAACAAAAAGTTACAAATTTTCTTTAAAATTAAACTCTGAGGATATCAGGAACTCCAAGCCTGCTTTAATGACCACAGGGTCATTTCGGGCATAGCCTAAGCATTCATCAAAACTGCACCTATTCCTCCTTATTACTGCTTCCAAATTTTGAAAGGAAGTGATCCTCACCAACCAGTCACACCTGGCCTGAAGGGCCTTCATCTAGCAAAAGCTTTTGTTTTATTTTCAAGAGCCTATCTTTATTACTAATGATCGACGATGATAATGATGATGAGAGGTTCTACACGTGAGGAGATCAGGAGGGAAGGAGAGTCCTCAGGAGCAACGGCACAATTGATGTAGAGGCCACTTTGGGATCTGCAGACTCTGGAGCAGTGGGAACACGAGAACAGCCAGGATGGGAGCACTTGGGTAGTAGGATTCTTCCTGAATCTCCTCGTCTCTTCAGCAGTCGCTCTTCTGGATTCCTCAAAATTCTTGGCTACTCCATGGGAATGATTGAACATGATTATTATTAATACTTACTTCTGCCATTCAACAACTTACCATTCCCTGCGTGTAGCTTGTCTTAAGGATGGACAGAATCTGCATCCTTTATTATTCCCACAGGATCACCAGCATAAGGATTAGGCCGATTTGAGCCCAACTTTTGTCCCTTGTTTACACCAGGATGTGCCAGAAGGACAGGGGTTTAGCCACACTCTTATTATCACTAAAAATTTAAACTTGAAGTCAAGCATGTATTCTTAATCAGAGTTATGACTTGCAGCGTTGCTTCAGTGTTCAGTTGAAAAGTAATCCATTTAAGCCCCTTTTTTGTTTATGTTGAAACCATTGATCATTCCACTGTACAAGATATGGAATGTGGTTTAGCGAGCTTTCCTGTGTCGCACAGTTCTGTCTCAAAAGGCAATTACTGTTCTGCTCAGGTCGAACTGGTTGTTGGTTCTGGGTGCAGCCAGTGTTAACATTCATTTCACAATGGATATTGCTATAGCACGTCTAGACATCAACCATGTGGCTGGCACATTAGCCGCGATCTCTTGCTACGTGCTCTGAACACCATGATATTTGCATTCACTGTTAGTTCTTATCACAATAAACTACTTTATACTGGTAACTGTCACACTATATTTGTTTTTCTTTTCATGAGGTGTATATAGTTTACACAAGTCTACAAGGTTTCTACTTTTACCATATTGTAGAACATGCGAAGACTGTGAACTGAACAACTTGAAACAAAAAAAATTACTTCTTTTTTTCTTAAAGGTGCTTAGATTCCTACAGTGACTTTCATCTCGCACTACAAACTGAGGAACTGTTCAACGCCCACCATGGCAAATTACTGCATAAAAATTCCGATGGTATTATTAATGCCACCCATAGCAGAAATAGAATGAATATCGGCAGGAGATTCTTGTTAATTTTTTCCCATGATAAATTCCTCTCGACATTTACAGTGGAATTTCCCTTCACATGCTTAGTGAAGTAGAGCAGTGATTCCAGGCAACCTACTGTTTAGGTTTTAGATTTTATACAGATTCTGATTCAAGATCAGAAGCAGTTTGCCTCTCTGTGATTAATGGGTGAATGTGTTGAAGTGATTTTCTTTATCCGCCTCACTATTGATGATTTTTCCACGTTGCTAGTAAGCAACACCCCCTGTGACATTGCTATTGATTAGAGCAGATACACCCTGTCAAATTCTGCAAGGTACATGTGAAGAGAATAATATAGCTGCAGTAGCCACTTCATCAGGTAACTTCTATAGCATAGTGTAGCATTCTGTAGCACATCGCTTTACAGTACCAGCAACCCGGGTTCAATTCCCACTGCTGTCTGAAAGGAGTTTGTCGGTTCTCTACGGTACCATGTGGGTTTCCTCCAGGCACTCTGGTTTCCTCCTACAGTCCAAAGATGTCCTGGTTGGTAGGTTAATTGGTCACTGTAAATTGCCCTGTGATTAGGCTGGGATTAAATCGAGGGTTGCTGGGTGGCCGGAAGGGCCTGTTTCGTGCTGAATCACAAAAAAATAAATGAATAGAAAACTTAGGAGTCAGAGCTCACCTGACAATTTACAAATGCATGCAGGACTTCACTGTGCATGGCATTTTAGCTGATTAATGTAATCAGTGTGACCGACTGGTTCCCTGTGTACAAACACAGGAAGCAACAGCATCAACTAAAGTAAAAGAGAACAGGGGCCTGAATGACGTACACTGAACGTTTTAGGAACAGCTTCTTCCCCATCACCATCACATTTCTGAATGGTCTGTGAACCCATTAACACTACCTCCCTATTTTGCTCTCCTTTGTTTTGATATATTTCTAATTGTAACAGTAACTTAAAGCAATATTTTTAATGCATGCTGCAAAACAACAAATTTCACGACATACATCAGAGGTAATGAACCCAACGCTGGTTGTGATTTTGGTCACTTTCCCAGACGGTCTCGACTAAGGCACACTTACAACATACTGTGTCAATAAAGAGTAATGTCTTGCTTGATCTGTAATTGGTCTTATGCAATGAGGATTGTGTCCATTATTGCTTATGCCGAATAAAGTCAAATGCAAACAGCTGTAATGACAGGGATCATAACTCATTTAAAGGAAACATTGCAAAACAGGAGCTTAATCTCAACCATTCCAACTGCGGGAGGCAGGTACCTAAAGACTGATCAATGCTGTTCTGGAACGGCTGTGTGACATTTTCATAGCAAATTCCTCTCTGTGCTATTTTAAAGCAGGTTTGAAAATTAGGGGCAAACATTTTTTTTCTTAATATCCTCAAAGAGGAATCTGCTACAAGCCTGATTTATAACTTCTAGCCAAATAGAAGCTTATTAGGTTGCACATGTTCTTTTTGGTACTTAATTTTCTTCTGAATCAGTGGAATAACTAACGGGTGTATAAGTAGATTTGGCAGGATGGTTCTATTACTACACAAGTTACAACTTTATATTGTATGAACCATTTAAGAATACTTTTATAAACAAATCAATTTCTGTGGCAACAACACACACAAAATGCTGGTGGAACACAGCAGGCCAGGCAGCATCTATAGGGAGAAGCGCTGTCAACGTTTCGGGCCGAGGCCCTTCGTCAGGACTAACCGAAAGGAAAGATAGTAAGAGATTTGAAAGCAGTGGGGGGAGGGGGAAATGCAAAATGATAGGAGAAGACCGGAGGGAGTGGGATGAAGCTAAGAGCTGGAAAGGTAATTGGCGAAAGTGATACAGAGCTGGAGAAGGGAAAGGATCATGGGACGGGAGGCCTCAGGAGAAAGAAAGGGTGGGGGAGCACCAGAGGGAGATGGAGAACAGGCAAACAACTAAATATGTCAGGGATGGGGTAAGAAGGGGAGGAGGGGCATTAACGGAAGTTAGAGAAGTCAATGTTAATGGCATCAGGTTGGAGGCTACCCAGCCGGTATATAAGGTGTTGTTCCTCCAACCTGAGTTTGGATTCATTTTGACAGTAGAGGAGGCCATGGATAGACATATCAGAATGAGAATGGGACGTGGAATTAAAATGTGTGGCCACTGGGAGATCCTGCTTTTTCTGGCAGACCAAGCGTAGGTGTTCAGCAAAACGGTCTCCCAGTCTGCGTCGGGTCTCACCAATATATAAAAGGCCACACTGGGAGCACCGGACGCAGTATACCACACCAGCCGACTCACAGGTGAAGTGTCGCCTCACCTGGAAGGACTGTCTGGGGTCCTGAATGGTGGTGAGGGAGGAAGTGTAAGGGCAGGTGTAGCACTTGTTCCGTTTACAAGGATAAGTGCCAGGAGGGAGATTGGTGGGAAGGGATGGGGGGGACGAGTGGACAAGGGAGTCGCGTAGGGAGCGATCCCTGCGAAAAGCAGAAAGAGGAGGGGAGGGAAAAATGTGTTTGGTAGTGGGATCCCATTGGAGGTGGCGGAAGTTACGGAGAATTATACGTTGGACCTGGAGGCTGGTGGGGTGGTAGGTAAGGACAAGGGGAACCCTATCCCGAGTGGGGTGGCGGGTGGATGGGGTGAGGGCAGATGTGTGGGAAATGGGAGAGATGCGTTTGAGAGCAGAGTTGATGGGAAGGGAAGCCCCTTTGTTTAAAAAAGGAAGACATCTTCTTCGTCCTGGAATGAAAAACTCATCCTGAGAGCAGATGTGGCGGAGGCGGAGGAATTGTGAGAAGGGGATAGCCTTTTTGCAAGAGACAGGGTGGGAAGAGGAATAGTCCAGGTAGCTGTGAGAGTCTGTAGGCTTATAGTAGATATCAGTAGATAGGCTGTCTCCAGAGATGGAGACAGAAAGATCAAGAAAGGGGAGGGAGGTGTCGGAAATGGACCAGGTAAATTTGAGGGCAGGGTGAAAGTTGGAGGCAAAGTTAATGAAGTCAACGAGCTCAGCATGCGTGCAGGAGGCAGCGCCAATGCAGTTGTTGATGTAGCGAAGGAAAAGAGGGGGACGAATACCGGTATAGACTTGGAACATGGACTGTTCCACAAAGCCAACAAAAAGGCAGGCATAACTGGGACCCATACGGGTGCCCATGGCTACACCCTTGGTTTGGAGGAAGTGGGAGGAGCCAAAGGAGAAATCATTGAGTGTAAGAACTAATTCCACTAGACAGAGGAGAATGGTGGTAGAGGGGAATTGGTTAGGTCTGGAATCCAAAAAAAAGCGAAGAGCTTCGAGACCATCTCGGTGGGGGATGGAGGTATATAGGGACTGGATGTCCATGGTGAAAATAAGACGATGGGGGCCAGGGAGCTTAAAATCATTGAAAAAATTCAAAGCATGAGAAGTGTCACGAACATAGGTGGGAAGTGATTGAACAAGAGGGGATAAGACAGTGTCAAGGTATGCAGAAATGAGTTCAGTGGGGCAGGAGCAAGCTGAGACAATGGGTCTACCTGGACAGGCAGGTTTGTGGATCTTGGGTAGAAGGTAGAAACGGGAAGTGCGGGGTGTGGGAACTATGAGGTTGGTGGCAGTGGATGGGAGATCCCCAGAGCTGATAAGGTTGGTCTCGGCCCGAAACGTTGACAGCGCTTCTCCCTATAGATGCTGCCTGGCCTGCTGTGTTCCACCAGCATTTTGTGTGTGTTGTAGTTTGAATTTCCAGCATCTGCAGATTTCCTCATGTTTGCAATTTCTGTGGCATTTTGTTCATTGTACATTTAAGACTGTAATATTCATACACAGATGGATAAATCTCATATACACACCACTGATTTACACTGCACCATAATTATCAAATGTAATTGACTTGTGAATAGCCAGTATATGCAGGTACGTTTTCCCTTTTCTTACCTGATGGTTCTTTTGTGAGGGAGATAGAGGATGGAATCAAAATCTGAATCAAGTTTATCATCGCTGATATACGAATGTTGTAAAATTTGTTCTTTTGCAGCAGCAGTACAGTGCAGGACATAAAAAATGACTATAAGACATAAAATAGATAATTATTGTGAAAGAGGAATAACGAGGTAGTGTTTATGAGGTCATGGAGCTTTCAGAAATCTGATGGAGAAGAAGAAAGTATACTTAAAACTTTGAGTATAGATCCTCATTCTTCCTGTATCTCCTCCCTAGTTGGAAGTAACGCAATAAGGACATATCCCATATGTTGAGTGTCTTTAATGATGTGTGCTGCCTTCTTGAGACACACCTTTTGAAGATGGGAGACTGGTGTAGGGGGCAGGTCTTCAGGTTCCTGGATCATTGGGGCCTCTTCTAGGGGAGGTACAACCTGTACAAAAAGGACAGTTTACACCTGAACTTAAAGGGGTCCAATATCCTAGCAGGCAGGTTTAATAGAGCTGTTAGGGAGTGTTTAAACTAATTTGGCAGGGGGATGGCAACCAGAGTGATAGAGCTGAGGAAGAAGAAAACAGAAATTATTCAAAGGTAGCGTGCAACAGAGATGATAGAAAGGGATGGCAGGGATAATCACAGCCAATGGAATGAGTTACAGGGCAATAGAGGCATGGTGCAGTTAAAACAGAAAGCAACAAATACTGGACTGAAAGTGTTGTATTTGAATACACACAGCCTAAGAAATAAAATGGACGATCTTGAAGTTCAGCTACAGATTGACAAGTATGATGTGATGGCCATCTCTGAAACTTGGCTAAAGGATGTCTGCCATTGGGAGCTGAACATTCAAGGATATACGGTGTATCAGAAAGATAGGTTAGTAGGCTGAGGGGGTGGTGTGGCCCTGTGTATAAGAAATAATATTAAATCATTAGAAAGGGATGACATAGGATCGGAAGGTGTAGAGTCTCTATGGGTTGAGTTAAGAAGTAGCAAGGGTAAAAGGACCCTGATGGCAGATGTATTCAGGCCTCCAAACAGCAGCCACCTGGCAATATCTTCCCACGAAGCAGCTTGGAATACAATAACTGCTTCAGGATACTCAGATTTATTAAGTAAACCAGCAGGGAAGTTAACAGGGAGAAGACTGTTCAAAAGTGACACCACTTGCCTGCCTTGATTTCCCGTTTACGATTACAAATACTGGGGGTCAGACTACCAAAATCAAGATGCGATCTTATTTACAAATGCTCAAAATTACTCTTGGCCTGGCAATCTAGATAGGCCCAAAATTAAACCTTAAGTTCACTTGTATACTCTGGGCTATTTCCTGTTGAGCAAATGGTGATAAATGACAGTAAATTTGTTTCTGTCCTCCTTGTGACAGCTGTGGTATAAGCTGGAATACAATGAATTAGTGAAGAATTTTTAAGTAGAGCCACCCTGAAGTCTGTTCCGCTCAATGGAATCCTTAGGTGGATTTTATGTCCTACATTTTACAGATATAAAGGATCTAATATCAGTTTTCAGTGACCATGGGAATAGTTGAAAATTAGCCTGCTCCAGCAGCAAATCAGATGTACTTCAGGAATCCTTGGTAACCGGAAAACAGCTGTACAAATTAGACCTCTTTGTTCTCAATTTGTGCCTCCAATATGCACATATTTTCAACTCCGACATTATTAACAGAAACTTAGTAAATCGATTCATGGTCACCCTTTTTAATAAAATATCTGGCAATCATTTAAACTCATTAGCAAACTGTTCATTTCAAGCCATAAACAGCTTGTTCTTCTTTTTCTCATGTCTTCCTTTTCTTTTCAAGATGGCGGGGTTCCTGTCAGAGTCTGTGATCTGCAGCTCAGCTCTAAATACCGTTCTCCATGGGTAGTGGGTGACTTACTGCACGACCTGTGTGGCCTTGAAGATGTGTGCCTTTGGGATGCGGCCCCATGGACGACCCAACCTGGTTCCGCGCCGATGTGGCCAACTGAGGCGTCACAGGAGATTGAAACATCGAGTGTGCCCTGCTGCTGGAAGGCCCCTGCGCTCTCTCTCTCGATGGTGAGCGAGAGTCTGGTGGAAGGCCCCTGCGCTCTCTCTCTCGATGGTGAGCGAGAGTCTGGTGGAAGGCCCCTGCGCTCTCTCTCTCGATGGTGAGCGAGAGTCTGGTAGTCCTCGGGTCAGGGAACTCAGACAAGCGGATTGTAGGAACAAAACCATGAGCTAATGGTCTCCCCTCTTACTGTTGCAGGAGCGAAATCTCTCTTTTCCTCACTAGGGAGAGAGAGCCTGGCTGGGATGTGAAGTTGTTGGGATGGACAGTAATTTTTGATGGACTCTAGATCATGGTCTCATGCGGGGGGGGGGGGGCCTTTGCTATTGCTTGCATGGTGGGTGGTGGGGGGGGTCGACGCTTTTGCTGGAGAAAGTGGAGGAGGGGCAGGGGAGGGTTGATGATTTTGCTGTTGATCGTGTGAAGGAGGGAAGGAGGCCTTTGTGGGTTCGAACGTTTCTGTTATTCATTCTTTGGGGTTTTATCTGTTTCGTGGATGTCTGTGAAGAGTAAGAATTTCAGATTGCATGCTGTTTACATCCTCTGATAGCAAATTAAACTATTTGATTTGAATCTTTAAATTAAGTGTAATACCATCTTATTTTTAAGATAAAGTCTTTGGACATTCTGAAGACACAGCAGTAAATACTAGAAAAAAAATCTGTCAGCAGGTCAGGCAGCAACTACGGAGAAACAAAAACTGAGTGACTGTTGCAGGTCGAAGACCTCCTACCAGATACAGTCTGAACTTCATCTGCAAGGAGCCCTGAATGGTTTACTTCCCAGCTTATCCTCTGAGACCCCCTCCAAACAATTCTACAAACCTACACAAGCCAGAAATGGAACCTGGAATAGTGGGAGCAACGCCACGTACAAAATGAGACCATCAGTAAACCCTCAGCAAGAAGCGATTAGTAAATGAAATCCCCTGTTATATTAACCTTCCAGTGACCTATTACAACAGCTGCACACTCCAACTAAACCAAGGGTATACGTTGATAATTCATTTCACTTTACACTGCAGCCCACCTTTTTATATAACATTAAATGAATATTTTCTCAGTGAAAGTTACTTTGCAGTACCTCAAGTCCCTGGGCTTTCTAAATGCTCTGGAATTGCCAAAGCAGGCAATAGCCTTAGAGCCGTGTTAGTCACCAAGGCAAAGCCAGCAGGGCTAAGGTGAGCAAGCTTCACTGACAGATATACAAGCCCATTGATTGGAACTTGTAGCATATTGGGTTTGAAATAATAACATTGAGTCTGACTACCCTCCATATCGGAAGGACCTGCCAATCCCTTTCAGACAAAAGCTTCAGTATATTTGGAAATATTGCAGCGTTGATGCACCATCAATAACTCACGCTGAGACTTAGGAAACGAGATATCGGCTTTTATTGACTGGAAGAATAAACAACACTACATCCTGGGGAAAATGAGGGAGAGCAGCAGCCCACAGTCGCCTTTATACAGGGGTCTGTGGGAGGAGCCACAGGAGCAGTCAGACAGGTATATCTAGTTCACCACAGCGGAAAAAGCAGGACCGTTAGGCTGGGTAGCAGCTTCTTTCCCCGGGCTGTTGCATTTCTTAACACCTTGCTGGCACCCAGTACACGTGTACACCTTGTCTGAAAGCCTCACCACACACCAGCACCACCCCGCACTCCGCAATTCTCGGACTCACTCTCATCCTGCAATTTGCATCTTTTATTGCTGCTGTTCCACATATTTATGCGATTGTTTGTTTTATTATAATACCCCAGTAACATACACTGTGTTACATAAACTCAGTGGCCACTTTATTACGTACTTCCTATGCCTAATAAAGTGGCCACTAAGTGCATGTCCATGGTATTCTGCTGTGGTAGCCCATCCACTTCAAGCTTTGCCGTGCTGTGTATTCAGAGACGCTCTTCTGCACAACATCGTTGTAACACGTGGTTATTTGAGTTACTGTCACCTTCCCATCCTCTTGAACCAGTCTGGCCATTCTCCTCTGAACTCTCTAAATAACGAGGTGTGATATAATGGAAGTTTTCAGTATTTATTGAGTCATATCGTATTAATGAGAGCCAAACGTTGGTTTTGTAGCTACTCAAGTTTTACAAGATTTGGTAAGCATTAAGAACTTGGATTTGGCTAGGACTAGATGGACTGAAGGGCCTGTTTCTGTGCTGTAACACTCTGTGACTCCATGACTCTTGGGGAATTACATCAATGGGTAGCAAGGGGTGGTGACTTTACCTTGGCTCAAGCAGCATCTGATGGAACCAGGAATGCTAAGTGCAGGATGTTACAACATCTGATGTGTGCACTTGCTGATGTGAGGGAAAAAAGCCAAGGAGGAAAACATATCCTTTATGGGTCCCATTGGGCTAACTTGGCGCTTAATGAGATAAATGAGACATTGCTTCAGAGTAAACGTATGCTGACTTGCAGAAGGTTTTGGGATGACAGTGGGCTGTATCTAGCAAAACTCAGAGATAGCTTTGAACATGTAGTCTATGGCTAAAGTTCTTGTTATGGTATCGTGTGTTGCAGTGGTCTCACGATGCATGTTCTGCCAAAATGCATGGCTATGTTTTGGATGAGGGTATTAACTTGTTCCCACTCTTGCACACAGTCTGGCTGGAGAACTCCTCCTCTGTGATGCTTATATTAATCCTGCAGGGCTCCTGACCTGGATAAGCATGGGGCAGTGAAATACTTCCACAGGACACCAAGGAAAGGGAAATAATCCTCTGAAAAGTTAAGGCTGAATTATACGCAATCTGGCTTTTGTATCCAGTATTTTTAAATGGACTACTATTCTGTATTTAAATAAACCTCTTAAATTTTGACTTTCCCTGTCCTCTCTAATATAATAAATCCTGACTACCTTAGGACCAGAGTCCTTAACTCTGCTAGTTTTTAAATAGTTTTGGAAAAAGGAAGCACTGGCCACAAGTTAAAGACCTAAATTGGGCAAGGCTCACTTTGACACTGTTAGACAGGAGCTTAGGAAGGTTGACTGGGGGAGACTGTTAGAGGTACGGGGTGGGTTTGGGGTAAGGCAAATGGAAAGCTATATAAAGTAACATAGGGAGAGCTCAGGACCAACACAGTGTTAGAGTGAAAAGAAAAGCAACTGAGGAGGGATAATGAAGCTGCAGTCAGGAAAAGGGAGGCACACATCAGGTACAGGCAGCTGGGATAAAGCAAATCCGACGAGGAGTACGAGGAATGAAGAAGCGCACTTCAGAAGAACATCAAGACGGCCGAGAGTGGACGCAAAATATCCCCTTAGCGAGGAGAATCCCACTGGAAGGCGGATAATATTGTGCCTCAGTTTAAAAGGACCACAAGAACAACCCAAAGAACTACAGGCCAGTGAGGCAAACATCAGCAGTGGGGATCCCATCACAAACAAGAGAAAATCTGCAGATGCTGGAAATCCAAGCAACGCACACAGAACGCTGGAGGAACTCAGCAGGACAGGCAGCATCCATGGAAAAGAGTACAGTCAACAGTTCAGGCTGAAACCCTTCGGCAGGACTGGAGAAAAAAAGATGAGGAGTAGATTTAAAAGGTGAGGGGAGGGGAGGGAGAGAAACACAAGCTGATAGGGGGAGGGGGAGGGATGAAGTAAAGAGCTCAGAAATTGATTGGTGAAAGAGGGGAGGAGCACTTGGGGGAGGTGATGGGCGGGCAAGGAGATAAGGTGAGAGAGGGAAATGGTGAAGGAGAGGGCAGGTGGGGGGCATTACCCAAAGTACGAGAAATCGATGTTCAGAACAACACACCCAAAATGCTGGAGGAACTCAACAGGTCAGGCAGCCTCTAGGGAAATAAAAACAGTCAATGTTTTGGGCCAAGACATCAGGACTGGGCAAGAAGGGGGAAAGTGGGGGTGAGTGGAAGGAACACAAGCCAAAAGGTGATAATGATGCCAGGTGGGTGGGGGAGGGGGTATGAAGTAAGGAGCTGGGAGGTGGAAGGTGGAATAGATACAGGGCTGGAGAAGAAGGAATGTGATGGGAGAGGAAATGGACCATAGGGGAAAGGGAAGGAGGAGGGGTACCAGGAAGAGGTGATAGGCAGGTGAGACTGGGAGACAGAGTGGGGAATTGAAGAAGAGGGAAGGAGCTGGGGAAAGTTACGGAAAGCTGGATAAATCGAAGTTTATGCCATCAGGTTGGAGGCTACCTAGATGGAACATGAGGTGTTACTCCTCCACCTGAGGGGGCCTCACCGCGAAAGACGGGGAGGCCATGGACCAATATACTGGAATGGGAATGTGGTTTGGATTTTAAGTGGTTGTCCAACGGGAAATCCTGCTCGTTACAGATGGAGCAAAGACAAAGCACAACCCAACCTATGTCAGGTTTCACCAGTGTAGAGGAGGCTGCATCGGGAGGACTGAGTATAATAGACAACCCCAGCAGATTTTCAGGTGGTGTTGTCTCACTGTTTGGGGCCCTGAACGGAGGTCAGGGAGGTGGTGAATGGGCAGGTGTAGCACTATTTCTGCCGACAGGGATAAGTGGAGAGGGATGAATGGACGAGAGAATCACAGAGGGAGCAATCCCCATGGAAAGGAAAGAGTGGGGGGTAGGTAAAGATGTGTTTGGTGGCAGGCTCTCATTGAGGATGGTTGAGGTTGCGGAGAATGATGCGCTGGATGTGGAAGCTCATGGGGAGTTAGGTGAGGATGAGAGGAACTGTTAAGGCAGCAGGAAGACGGAGTGAGCACAGATGTTCAGGAAGTGGAGGAGATGCAGGTGATGGCAGCATCAATAGTGGAGAAAGGGAAAGCTCATTTTTTTAAGAAAGAGGACATCTCTGAAGCCCTGGAAAAGAAAGCCTCATCCTGGAAACAGATGTGGCGGAGATAAAGGAACTGAGAAAAGGGAATGGCAGTTTTGTAGGAGAAAGGGTGGGAAGAGATATAGTCAAGGTAACCGTGGAAGAGGGTAGGTTTATAAAAGGTATAGGTAGACATTTTGTCTCCAGAAGTGGAGAGAGAGAGATCAAAAAAGGGGAATGAGCTGCTAGAAATGGGCCACGTGAGTTTAAGGGCAGGGTGAAAGTTGGAAGCAAAGTTTATGAAATTGCCGAGCTCAGCATGGGTGCTGGAAGCAGCAACAATGCAGTCGTCAATGTAGCGGAGGAAGAGTTGGGGAGCATAGCCAGGGAATCCAGAGTGAGCTCGTCAATTGCATCCAAAACTGGTTTGGTGATAGAAGTCAGAGGGTGGTAGGAAAAGCTTGTTTATTAGATTGGAGGCCTGAGATTTGTCATGTATGGGTATATTAACAATTTGGATGAGAATCTAGATGGCATATTGTTAATTACACCAAAATGTAGAATGAAGAAGCCTGCTTAAGATAAAAAGAGGATGGAGATTAACTGGTGAAATTAAACCAGCGCAGAACATACACAGAGAATGCCTGGTATGGGAACTGTACTTCCCTCAATCGCAGGACTCTGCAGAGAGTAGTGCAGACAGCCCAGTGCACCTGTGGTTGTGAACTTCCTACTATTCAGGACATTTACAAAGACAGGTATGTAAAAAGGGCCCGAAGGATCATTGGGGACCCGAATCACCCTAACCACAAATTGTTCCAGCTGCTACCATCCGGGAAACGGTACTGTAGCAAAAAAGCCAGGACCAACAGGCTCCAGGAAAGCTTCTTCCACCGGGACATCAGACTGATTAACTCATGCTGATACAATTGTATTTCTAGGTTATATTGACTGTCCTGTTGTACATACTATTTATTATAAATTACTATAAATTGCACATGGCACATTTAGACAGAGATGTAACGTAAAGATTTTTTTACTCCTCATGTATATGAAGGATGTAAATAATAAAGTCAATTCAATTTAATTCAATTCAATTGGGAAAGAGGGTAAATAAAACTGCAGGTGGAATTTAATACAAATAAATATGAAATGATGGATTTGGTGAAGTTAAACCAGGGCAGGACATACACAGAGAATAACTAGGGTCTGGGAGTGTTATAGATCAGATAAACCTAGGAGTACAGGTATATTGTGGTAAAGAAGATATCTAGCTTGTTTGCCTTCATCAGAATGGGGCAAGAGTTAATACATCATTTTGCAACTGTACAAGACATTGGTGAGACGGCATCTGGAAGTCTGTGTGCCTTTCTGGTTGCTATACTGTGGGAGGGGTGCCATTAAACTAGAGATGGCGTAGTAGGGGTTCACAGGACTGCAGGGCTTGAATTACAAGGAGAGGCTGGATTGCTCTCCCTGAAACCGAGAAGACCGAGGGGTGATCTCGTGGAGGTTTATAAAACCAAGGGGAGCACAGACAAAGCAGGTAGTCACAGTCTTTTCCCCAGGGTCAGGGATTCTAAAACTTGAGGTCATGGGTTTGTGGTGAGAGGGAACCTGGTGGGGGTGAGTTTTTCTCATAGCGGATAGTAGGTAAGTGGAAAGAGCTGCCAGAGGAAGTCGTGGAGCTGAGTACGATTACTCAGTATAAAAGATGAATCGACAGGTACATGGATAGAATGGGTTCAGAAGTGTACATGTCGAATGCAGGCAAATGGGGTCGGAAAGATATCTCGGTTGGCACGGCTGATTTGGGCTGTTTTTATGCTGTATATCTCTACGACTGCTCTACATGCTCATACAGTTTAACTCGGTTGCACATTGTGGGATCTGCGGGCAGTGCTACCAGCTGGAAGGTTGACCTCCCCAAAGGAGGGCATGCAAAGGAATCTGGTGCAGCCGCAGGCTTCCAGAAGATGCCATCTGTGAATTAAAATGGAGCTGTTTTCTTTCAGGAGGCAAAAACACACCATTTTCATTGTTGTAGAGGGGTGTAGAGTCTGCAACGAATTCCTCTGACCACTGAGAAAACTGTTATTTCAGGAAGCAGCTGGAAGGAGGAGTTGCCTGGTTCTGGAACTGAAGATCAGCTTCTCCAGACTGCAGGAACATAGGGTGGCAGAGGTCAATGATGTGAAAGACTTCAGGGAACCTGAGTGCAGATGAGAAAGGAATTGGAGTGGTGAGAGAAGCTGAGGGGTGGAGGGATAGGATGTATGTATCCATAAGTGGAATTAGCCATTGTTAAGGAGCCAGAAAAAAACAGTGGCTTTAAACGGAGTAACCTCCCACAGAACATATCAGTGACTGAGCTCCAGATCCCACGCTTGCCATTGAATCCACCAGATTGGGGGAAGTTTGATTTATTGCAGACCTCCAAGGGGTAGTATGTCAGTTTCTAGAATGCCGGAGATGAATGCAGACTCATCCTCGGCTGAGGCTGGCGCTTTGACTTGTCAGGTGTGGCGCGGCAGCAGCTTACGTGCCTCTGCTTCGAATCCCATTACAAATACCTGACGTTGCAGGTAAAGATGATACAGAAGGAGTGTTGGAGATGCTGACTTTTGTGTGAGCTACTAAGCTAAGTTCCTACCTCCTCTTTCAGGAGGATGTAAAAGTTCCCTGGCATTATTTTGAAGAGCCTGGCATTTATCTGTGTTGTCCTCGCAAATGTTTACCCCTCAATCTACATCACTGAGACTGGTCATTACTGAATTGGTGTGTATAGGAGCTTAACGTCTGCAAATGGCTCCCATGTTTCCTAGATTACTGTTCAAAAGTATTTCAGTATCGTGTCCTGGAATATCCCGAAACTGCTACAGAGATGAAAATTTATCTCCTTTATCAAAAGTAACTGATTTACACAGGAATATAAATGGTCAATTCGCCTCTTCTAGCCTAAGCCTTTTCATTGCATCTTGGTAACTGTGACAATAATAAATCAATTCCAATTCTAGCCTGAATTCAGGAGGCAATTAATTATATCTATCCTCCTAACTTGGTTACGTAACCATTAATACCTTTGCCTAATTAAAAAATATCAATCATTGAAATGATCATTTCAGCAGTGTTTTGAGGGACAGAGTTTCTCCTTCACCCTGTGAAGTAATGCTCTCTGATACCACTTGCTCTGCACCCACTCTCATCAGTCCTCTGACGTTCCTAAGCATTTCAGTTAGTTCAGCTCATAATCTTTCTTCAAAAATATACCTGCCTGCAGTCTACTCGACATAGCTCTGTGCTGTGTCCTCCCCAAAGCCCTTGTACCCTTTCTGGATGCCCTAGAATTACTCTCAGTGCTCCAGGGGTGGTCAAAACCAGAGCTTTGTATGGGTGCAACATAACATCTGCTCACTTCATAACTGCAGTGTTCTAGATAATAATATTAATGTTTATTAATATTTATTTCTACACATGTCATTCTAAAAATCAAAGCAGTTTTGAACCTCCGCAGCTGCAAGGTTTTCACAATTTTGAAACTGGTCCATGCAATCTTTTTTTCCGCAAAGCTGATGGCCTCACTTTTAAATATCAATTTTCCATAGATTTATCCATTTGCTTAATTTAACATGAACCATCTGTAATTTAAAGCTTTTAGCTACACTAAGTACAATACTGTTTTTGGTGCCACAGGCAAACTGGAAAACATTACTTTATATTTCATTATCTCATATTATTTTCCATATTGTTGAGAAACTAGAAGGAAGTCATCCAGTCTATCAAGTCTTCTCCGAACTTCCTCATTAATCCCATTCTCTCTCTTATTTTCCTGTAGCCTATTCTCATTTGATTGTAATACATTCCTCCCTAAATCTCCTGCCACCTACTTACACAAGGCACAATATACAGTCACCCTTTAACAGAACAACTCAGCACAACTAAATTGCTTATAAATGTTCTAAACAGTGCAAATCCAACACAGATTCTTCAGGATCATTCTAGTCGCCATTCAGTCTGCTTAGGTACATGTCACTTTACTGCTCAGTTAATTCCCTAGCAAGGTCAATAATTTATTTTCATTCCCAATTAATGAACAGACTATCATGGAGAATGATACCAAATGCTAGAAATAACATGATAGTGTAAAGCTATTACAGTCACAGCAACCCTCCCCTGTGATTGTGTGGGTTTCCTCCCAATTTCCAAAGATGTGTGAGTCAGCAGGTTAATTGGTCACATATTTATAATGGAGCAGTGTGAGTTGGTCAGGCCTGTTACCATGCTGTATCTCTAAATAAAACCATTGTACTTCCCTGTCTTCCAGTCTATTTTGTCAAGTGACTGTTTTTGTCAGAAGTATCCTTTACAAAGCCATCACTGATCTTTTCTGTCCAACTGATCATTCTGATTATAAGCGTAAGTGTAATAACGATAGCAATAGATGGAATGCTTCTTCTGCATGATCAAGGGGAAACTTACCCCTTCACCATACCCTTGCATGTAACAGGAATTAAAGGTCACGGTTTTAATGAGGTTTAATAATACGTTAGGTGTTGCAAATCCAAGTATGCTTGCGAGTCGATTTTTTTTAAAAAGGCTGCCACCTGTGTGCTTGAGTCGTCTGGTCAGAAAGGGCAAATTATTTGATACTGCTGGGTGAAGCATCCTTCAGGTCCCACGTAGAATCCAGTAGGATGTCTGATTTTCCATCCCATGCCTACTGTCATGAAGGTTCCTTACATTAAGAGATACTGGGTAAATCTGGTCTTTCTTATTGATTCTTAGTTTCATTCAAACCACTTAGTGATTCTGCGTCACCAAATGAGAATCCAGAGTAGCTTACATGAATTCTGTTTAAACAAACTATTCAGCTCCGAATCTCCATCAACCACTGTGACAAGTATCCTTGCAACAATACTAATGAATATTGTTCCATTAATTAGTTGAATAGAAAGGAAATGAAAGGAGCTTGTGGTCGTATGGTTTAAGGGTGTTTCCACAGTACCAGTAAGATAATGTGCCGATGGCTGGAAGCAGACTCCAATGAGTGGATCTCCAAGAAGGAATTTGTAAATTCACAGTGAAGAGCAAATATAAGGCTGTTTAAAATCATAACATTAGTAGTTCTCATTCTTCAATCATTCTCTAGATTATTAGGGCAATTTACAAACAATGTAATAGGGGGAAACGGGGTGAGTTTCCTCTGCATAGTACGTGAGATAACATTTTAAGCATAATTTTGGTTCACCACAACTAATCAATCCACTTGTCCACTCTTTATGGAGATTAGCTGAATAAATAAAGTGAAAGTAAAGTGATTTGGAAAATAAGATAGGAAAGAAACAAAGGAACTGATAGGGAATAGATTTCAATTGCAATCTGCCACCTGCCTTCTGTGAACCTTTCCATTTAGAGCAATGTTAAAGTGGAAACAATGCCCGAGCGGCCACTTTATTAGGTACATCTATCTCATTACTGCAAATATCTAATCACGTGACAGCAACTTAATGCATAAAAACATGCAGACATGGTCAAAAGGTTCAGTTGTTGTTCACATCACACATCAGAATGGGGAAGAAATGTGACCTAAGTAACTTTAACCGTGGAACGATTGTTGGTGCCTGACGGGGTGGTTTGAGTATCTCAGAAATTGCTGATCACCTGGGATTTTCACGCAGAGCAGTCACTGGAGTTCACAGAGAAGGGTTCATAAAATTAAAAAAAAACAGAGAGTGGCAGTTCTGTGGGTGCAAAAACCATGTTAATGAGAGACGTCAGAGGAGAATGGCCAGACTGGACCTCCTGTACCTTGTAAAGTAGCCACAGAGTGTAAGTTTTGGACTCTTTTGTGGAGATAAGTGACAGTGAAACAATATTATTGGTCAATAGGAGAGATAGATATTGGCTGCTAACTTGCCATCTCTTCTTCTGCTCTCTTTCAGCAAGTCAACATTCTTCTGTGATATCCAAAGAGAGAAGTTTAAGACAAAACTGTGGAATTCACTTATTTCAGTGGCTGAAAGGGAGCCTAATTTCCATTAATTGCTTGAATAGACAAAATATGAAAGACAACCTGAATGGAACTAGCAAGAGCTTTATTAGCATATAAAAAGCAAAATGGATAAAGAATGATGGAATACTTGAAGATAAAGAGATTGTTATACTTTCAAGAGCTAATGATAGAGATGCTTAATAAAACTTTTAAATTATGTACTTCTAACTTACAAAGTTACCACTGTAACTTTCATAGAGGAAGTTGGAAAGAAGATTGGTTAAAAATGACACAAATCTAAGAGGTATTGTGAATTATATGGAGGAATGGTAATAGATTTAGAGGAGCTGGAGATATTTCCTAGCACCAGATCCCACAGATCTCAGCTCAACTTTCCTAGTTGGGCTGAGAACATTAGAGTTAAGGAAGTTCTCTTCAACTCATTTCAGAAATTCCTCCCCTCTTCCTTTATTCTAACATTAACTGATGCTTAGATCATTCAAATCACCCATCACCACCATTCTATGTCTTTCTTATCTGTCACTTCCTTGCAGATTTGCCTTTCTTTCTCCCTCTCAGTTTTTGAAGTAAAGCTCACTGAAATTTATTTAAAATTTATTGCACTGGTGTAATTTGAGCCTTTTTAATTTTCACCTATAACCAAAAGGATTCTGTCCTTGCCCACAAAAGGCTATCACCTGTTTCCAATCCTACAATAACTGACCAAATCAGTTCTGCCACGAGGCCTTTTCCCGTTTTATATCTTTTCTGAAATCTTTGTACAGTTCAACATTAAGCTCCTTTTCATCATCATCCCAAGCCATCCTTTGATGTCTGTCACTACATCAAATCCCCACATTCAATTTTTGCTTGACGTTACTCACCACACTGTGTGGTTCCATACATCCATTCTAAACCTGTTTCCAGACTTCAGTCCTCCTTGGTCACCTCCTGCCTGCTATGGGGAAACTTCCACCATTGGTGCTACCTGACACTCTCACAACTTTACACACCTTTTTCCTATTTATCTACATCAATTCACAACTGCCGATTTAAGGTTAAGCCCTCTGTGACTGCACGTTCCATTTGCTATATTTCTGTATTATTTATAACTTAGCTTCACACTTTCTTGTCAGTCTCTGTTCTCCTACAGTGATTGGTACTTACCCTACAGCTGTTGTTACCAAATACCATCCACAACCATGTAAGGAAGCTCAAGTCACAGCTTATGTGGTGATGCACCATCAATAACTCACTCTGAGACGTAAGAAGTGAGATATTGGCTTTTATTGACTGGAAGAATGAACAACACTACATCCTGGAGAATGAGGCCGGGCTCAGGCCTCAATCGCCTTTATACAGGGGTCTGTGGGAGGAGCCACAGGAGCAGTCATCAGGGGTCTGTGGGAGGAGCCACAGGAGCAGTCCAGACAGGTATATGTAATTCACCACATGTGGGTCAAAGATAACCTGGGACCCAGGTCGACCGGTGCTTACAGTGCATGAAGAGCAGCTTATATCGGCCAGATGGGACGTGTGGTAGAAACCCGCATCAAAGAGCACAGGAGGTTTATCCGTTTGGGTTACCCAAAGAAATCGATGGTAGCAGAAGATTGGGTTGACTTTGACAGCACAAAACTACTGTGACGTGTCAATGGTCTTTGGGACCGCCTGGTGAAGGAAGCCATTGAAATAAAATCGGGGAAAGGAATTTTAACAAAGACAAAGGTCTCACTAGAATTTGATTGTAAACAAAGTGGGAGAGTGGAAACCTGATTGGATGAGGAGTAACCAATCAGGAGGGATGGATGATGGGGTAAAAATACCACCAGACGAGACATGCCCATGAAGATGGCAGAGTTTGTTATTGAAACGTCAGTTAAAGTCGATACCTGTACCCGGCTGGAAGCCTGAGAAGAGTTTATCTGTTTCTTATTGTCACGTGTACTGAAATAGAATGGAAAAACTTGGATATCTCCTAACTATGGAAATAGCATCAATATCTATCAGTGTAAGTCTTGCCATTTTACTTCCTCCCATTCCATCACCATGATGAAATGGCAGAGCAGACTCGATGGACCAAATGACCAAATTCTTCTCCTATGTCTTATGGTCTCTGTGGTGAACTACATATACCTGTCTGGACACACCCCCTGATGACTGCTCCTGTGGCTCCTCCCACAGACCCCTGTATAAAGGTGATGGAGGTCTGAGCCCGGCCTCTCAGTCTCCAGGATGTAGTATGGTGGTCACTCACTGCTTGTTCCTTCTTCCAGTCAATAAAAGCCGATATCTCACCTTTACGTCTCAGAGTGAGTTATTGATGGTGCATCAGTCTCTCAACTTCACATGGCATTTCTCCTCTTCCCAGTTAGAAACACAAAATGAGAGCAGTGTTTTCTCTGCACTCTCATGAATCATTTGCCATTGTTGCAGAGAAGCATTAGAACTGTCATCGGTCCACCTCTGCGTTTCTAACTTCTTAAAATAAAACACTGGTGTGTGGGTGTTCTGTCTCACATTGGATAGACCCATTTCTGCCTCAGAGAACAACAAGACAACCAGAGGAGATATTTTTGGATGCCCTTAACAACTGCCATTTGAAGCACCCTGAAGTGAAAGAGATAAGAGAACCTATTTTCAGAACAGTCACGCACAAAAGGCACTTTTGACCGGCAGGAGTTTGCTGTTGAGTTGTTTTTTTGATTCCTCCAGCTTCTTAATGCACTGAGTCAGTGAATCTCTAGTAGCTAATGGCATCTTTGGTCCTTCCTGAAGCTTGGAGCAGCCCCTATGTAGCATAGAACAAGAGAAGAGATAGAACTTCTCATTTGATGGTGTTGGTCAGTAAATAAAGTGGTTTCCTGTTCTGGTGGTTGGAAAGTGTGTGACAAGATGATAGCACTAATCAGGAAGTATTTTTTCCAGTGAAAAAAACTGAAGGACAGTGTTATGACCACAAACACACCGTAGATGTGTTTGTTTCCAACCACGAGGACCTTGCTGCTTTCAATGTTTACGCATTTATTATTTTTTGGATTCATTACAATGGTGAAAGGTCAGAGGAAGTTATACTCCAGCCATTTTGAAGGAGCTTCCTCCTGACTCTCAGCATGTGTGTGACTTGCCACCTGCTAATCCTGGTGTCTGGTAGAAGGGCGTGCAGTTCCATGGGGCACCTGGCTGCAGATACCATCCTGAGCTCGCCACTGTCTCAGGTGTCAGAGATCCATTCTTGTTCCTTGTGATGAAGCGTCTCAGCCAAAAACACTGACTGTTCGCTCATTTCCATAGATGCTGCCCGGGCTGCTGAGTTCCTCCAGTATTTTGTGTGTGCGTTTTCAGGCTTGTTCTTTGTGGATGGAGGAGAGGCTTCAGCACCCAAAAGACCTCCTCTAGCCAAATCCACAGCCACGAATCTTTCAGGGCTGCAGCTGTATACCACGTTTCCTCCCCCACCACCAATATGCAGCCACCTCGTGGGAGAATGGGGAGACTTCAATGTCCATTAGCTATTCATGCAGTGTATCTCCATCTTGGAGGATGTGGTCGGAGGGAGAGTGATGAAGTACGGTCATGGCTGGGATATTGGGATTGAGGGACAGATAGAAGAAAGGAGAGATGGTTGTAGAAACTAGGTTTAAAATTTATCCCCAAAAATTTAAACTGCTTCTATGTGGCAATGCCTGGTGGGAAACTCGTATAACATTTGAGATCTAGGACTGACCTCTTAACCTAAATTTCTTTTTCTTTTATGGCCCTATCATACCTATGGGTTCTGGGGCCTGGGGTCCAGATACAGGCAGCTAACAAGCTGTTTGCCCCTAAACCACCTCTCAAGTTGCAGAAACCTGCGAATCAGTGCCTCGGACAACAAGAAGGGACCATGCAGAATGTATGGAGAGGGTGTAGAAGAGGTTCACTGGGATGTTGGCTGGATTGGAGCATATTTATTATCGGGTGATATTAGAGAAATTTGGATTGCTTTCCCTGGAGCATCAGAGGCTGAGGGGCGATATAAAATTAAAGAGATGTAGATAGGGTTGATAGCCAGAGTCTTTTTTTCCCAGGGTGGGATTTTCAAGTACTAAACGTTAGGGGTTTAAGGAGAGAGATGGGAAAGTTTACCGGAAAGGGGCGTGACACATTTTTTTACATAGAGGATGGCAAGTGCCTAAAACACATTGCCAGAGAAGGCGGTAGAAGCAGGTAATGACGTTTAAGGACAGATGCATGAATAGGCAGGGAATAGAGGGAAATGGACCTTGTGCAGGCAGATGAGATTAGTTCCATTTGTATTCATAGCTGGTGGAGATATGATGAGCTAAAGTCCTGTCCCTCTTCTATACTGTTCCATCGTCTATGTGTTATAAAGGCACACTCCAGGAGGAATCTCACATGAGAGAGTAGAGGGTCAAACTATTCTGAAACAGAATGCAAAATAAAGCAAACCATTTCCTCAAAAATTGCTAGGAAGAAGCAAATGAGCGCAGATGTGTGGTTTTCATTCCACTTACTGCATAGGTCAGAGCTGCACTGCGAGTTCTTCTCTATGTCATAGGACCCAGATTTGCATACTGCAGACTATCCTGAAGCAGGCACATGATAGTTTGGCTTTATTCCACCTGCTGTGCAGTATCGGGCATGGTTCGGACGGCAGCCTGAGTCTGGCTAAGTTCAGACCCTTCTGTAAAGGCTGAGTGCAAAAGTCTAGACTAACAGTCAGCACTTGGGCGGTGCTGCAGTGTAGGAGGTGTCACATTTTAGGTGAGATGTTAAATCAGGGGCCTGTCTGCAAAAGATTAAAGAGAACAGTCTCAAAATAAAAGGAGAAGAACAAATAAATTATCTAGTAGTTACACTGTATTCAGCAAACTTGCACAACTAGCAAACTTACCTCCACTTCAAGAGGTTGTCATTTCCAGTGAGACACTTCAGGGTGATGTGAGATCATGAAAAGTGCAACAGAACTGCTAGCAACACACAAAATGCTGGAAGAGCTCAGCAGGCCAGGCAGCACCTAGGGAAAAGAGTAAAGATTCGACGTTTCAGGCTGGGACCCTTCAGATTTTCTCTCGTTTATAACAGAATTGTTAGCCTTGCTTTTGTTTTTGCAATGTAGTAATGGCCAAAGGGGGAATCTATGCAGTTGGTAAGTGGTCTGATACCATCTTTCAGATCATGCACACTGAGTGGATAGACGCACTGGAAACAACTCAGTGCTAAATAACTGTTATCCCAGAAGGCAACCATTCTGTGCTTTGACCACTGGGAAGTGACAGTTCAGGAGGACCCCAGTGATGGCTGCACTATGGCAACACACAAAAAATGCTGGAGGAGCAAGTCAGGCAGCATCTACTGAAGGGAATGAACAGTCCATATCGCGGGCCGAGACCCCTCATTGGGAGCTTTTTACAGAAATTTATTAACCATATAACAATTACAGCACAGAAACAGGCCATCTCGGCCCTTGTAGTCCGTGCCGAACGCTTACTCTCACATCTCTTATTGAGATCCTTTTTACAGGAGTTTCTTGTAATAAAGAGGCAGCTGCTGAATAATTGATACGAAACACAAAGACTCCCAGAGTTGGATTCTGATAAGTAAAGGAGATGATAATATGAGCACATTGAGACTTGATTCAGTGTTTCAACCTGAAACATCGACAATTCCCTTCCCCCTTTGAATGCTGCTTGACCTGCCGAGGTCCTCAGATTGTTGTTACAGGTGATAACAAGGGTCAGGTGAAAGGTAGATGGAACCAGAAGATGAACCAGATGGAGGAGGGGAGTGAGAGAGAGCTGGTGGGTGAAATATGTGGGTTGTAGGTGGATGTAACCAAGGGGAAAAATGGGTGATGGATAGCCTGTTGGGAGATATGGGGAAGGGGACAAAAAATATGAGGTTTGGAAACAGCAGCAGGGGTTCCGGTGACATCATCGTCGAGAATGGCAGCTTAAGTCAATAGCTCCTCCGGAAAAACACATATTTTGCCCCGTTAACCTATCGAATATAGGATTTTTCGAAAGTACTTGAACTGATAAGAGGGGCAAGAATGGGGAAAAGGAATGGAAATTAAAAAAGCGACACTGCGGAGCCTGTGGACGTGAAGAGTGCAGTGAGCGGCTCTCCTACCCGACCACGTGCTAGCGAGGCAGACGATGGGCCTCGTTCAGGCGAAGCAGCAAATATGATCGAAATTTTTAAAGAGATACGGGAGTCCCAAAAAGATATAAAACAGCAGCTACATGATACTAAGTCAGAGCTTGCCAACGTCAATCAAAAAATAGCTGTGGCAGAGACTCGAATTGAGAAGGTGGAAGATCGCGTGCGAAACATGGAACAACTGCTAAGTAAGACGATAAAAATATTAAATCAACAAGAAGGTAAACTGCCTGACCTGGAGGGAAGATCACGGCAGAAGAATATCAGAATATACAACGTTCCCGAAGGAGCGGAGGGCTCGTCTATGATGGAGTTTGACAGAACGTTGCTGCGGGATGCGCTGGAGCTTCCCTCGACTATGGAGCTGAAAATTGAGAGGGCGCATCACGTAATCGTCCTGAGGCCTACCCGAGGCAGAGAAGATAAGCCACGCTCAATAATAATAAATTCCTTCGATACAGTACCAAGGCAGAGATTCTACGAAGGGCCTGGGGTAAGAAGAGGGTGTTTTTAGAAGGTAAATTAATATATTTCTATCAAGATTACCCCCCCCTGCAGAAACATAAAGAATACTCTGAAGTAAACTAAACGTCGAGTTTTATATCAAGGTAGGATCCAACTGTATCAGACAGTGGAAGAGGCGACTGCAGACATGAAAGCCAGAGGGTTGCCCATCAGTGTGATCAAACCAAGGGAAAGCCTGGCAGAGGAATTATCCCGCTCTGCTTGGGAAAGAGTGCGAGAATCGAGAAAGCAGGAGACGGGAGGAGGCTGAGAGAAGTATATCAGGAAGAGACTGGGAGTTTTCCAAAGACAGCCCTCATCCACTCCAGAAGAGCCATAAGGTTTGACTAACTTTAAAAATGTTGAGAAGCTAAATGGAAGCAAAAGTAGACGGTGATATACCTATCTCAAGAAATACTTATTATAATGTGGATTTTATATTACTCAGTTATTCTTCTTCATTTGCTCACTTACTCCTTTTTCCCCACCAAAATGAGAATATATATATGTGTGCGTATATGTGTATGAGTACACAGGGAAATCTTTTCTGTGTAATGGATTTGTTCACTGACTTTTATAAATACTGCAATGGGGGCCCTCAACTCACAAGTAGGAGGGGTTATCCCCCCACAGCTAGACATTTCCTCTAGCTCAACCCAGGGTCATCTACCAGAGACCTCAGCCTTGGAATCACACCTTTGTTGCCTTTTTTTGTTATTATTTGTGTTTCTTGGTTCTTATTTGTTCAGGGAGTAGATCGATTAAGTTTTATTCTGCTAATTTCAATGATACATTGACAGATAAATACAGATGGCTAAGGACAAAGTAAAATTCATTTCTTTTAATGTCAATGGGTATTAAATCCAATCAAATGTAATAGAATTTTATCCAAAATGAAAGAAGAACAAGTCCATGTAGTATATTTACAGGAAACTCACTTAAGTGATAATGAGCATAGAAAACTAAAGAGAATGGGCTTCACTAATTTGTTTTTCTCCTCATATAAATCAGGACATAGGAGAGGAGTTCTATTCTTATCTCAAGTAAGCTAAATTTTGAAAAAGTATTTGAAATGGGAGATAAGGAGGGCAGATATATTCTGGTAAGGGGGAA
The DNA here is from genome assembly GCF_048418815.1 of Hemitrygon akajei. Lineage (NCBI taxonomy): Eukaryota > Metazoa > Chordata > Chondrichthyes > Myliobatiformes > Dasyatidae > Hemitrygon > Hemitrygon akajei. Next base: position 40,256,603 of record NC_133129.1, read on the forward strand.
TATAGAAGGAAATTCAGTTACTCTATTGAATATATGCACCCCCGGGAAGTGATATTGGTTTCTTTCAGAAAATTACTGATATTATGGTAGCGGAAACAGAAGGTCTCCTGATACGTGGGGGAGACTTAAATTTACAATTACAACCAAAGTTAGACTCTTCCAATAGAAAAACCTATGAAACAAAATCCTTAAATAAGAAAGTTGATACACTTTTTGAGGATGTTTGTTTAATTGATATATGGAGGGACCTTTTCCCTGACAGAAGGGATTACACTCATTATTCTGCTCCCCATTCTGTATATACAAGAATAGACTATTTCATAACATTTGGAAAAGACAAAGACAAAATAAACACCTGTGGAATTGGGACAATAGATGTAAGTGACCATGTACCTATATATTTATCTGTTGATTTTGACCTACAACCAAAAAATACTATTTGGAAACTAAATTCAAGTCTACTTAATGATCTGTACTTTAAGGAACAAATTAAAAAAGAAATCGGTCTCTACTTAGAATTCAATGATAATGGAGAGGTTTCACCTCCCATTTTATGGGATACTCTGAAGGCGGTCTTAAGAGGGAAAATTATAGCAATATCTTCATATAAGTAAAAAATAAGGAATAAAACATTAGAGGAATTACAAAATCAGCTGAAGGAACTAGAGAAAAAACACAAATTGAATTTGGCACAGGATATATTAGAGGAAATTTTAAAAATTAGGAATGAAATTAATAGTTTGGCTATGCAAGAAATCAGGAAAAATTTAATGTTTCTGAAACAGAGACATTATGAAAGTTGATCTAAGTCTATGAAAATACTAGCATGGAAACTGAAAAAAAAGATAGCAGAAAATACAATTCATAGAATTAGGGACCCAAGAACGAAAATGATAAAAAATAAGCTAAGTGAAATTCAAGAAGCTTTTGAAGTGTTTTACAAAACGCTATATTCCACAGTTCCGGGGTAAGCATAACCCAAATTGACACCTTCCTGAATTCTCTAGAGTTACCCACTTTAAACGAAGAACAAAATAGAACGATGACTGCTGACATAACTGAAATTGAATTAAAAGCTGCAATTAATAGGCTTAAATTAAGCAAGTCACCAGGATCAGATGGGTATACGGCAGAGTGGTACAAAGAATTTAAAAATGAGTTAATTCCTGTTTTACTCCCCACACTGAACTGGGTTCTAAAAAAGGCACAAATGCTACCCAGTTGGAAGGAAGTGATAATCTCAGCTATACCGAAAGAAGGCAAGGATAAAATGGAATGCGGGTCATCTAGATCAATATCCATTTATAATGTAGATTATAGATTATTTACTTCCATCATGGCCAAACGATTAGAGGAGTTTCTACCCATACTGATACGTAACAATCAGACAGGTTTTATACGACAATGCCAGACACAAGACAATATACGAAGGACACCACTTTATGGATCATATACAAAAAAAATAAAATCGAAGCAGTAGTGATAAGCATGGACACTGAAAAAGCATTTGATTCGGTTAATTGGAATTTTCTTTACAGAGTTTTACATAGATTTGGTTTCCAAGACACAATTATTAAAACTATACAGACACTATATGACAACCCTACTGCTAGGATTAAAATCAATGGATATTTATCAAATAGTCTTACCCTAGAAAGGGGCACGAGACAGGGTTGTGCATGGTTACCACTACTCTTCGCATTATATCTAGAACCATTAGCTCAATACATCAGACAAAATGAAGATATCAGGGGAATTAAGATTAAAGGGACAGAGCATAAATTGGCTTGTTACACGGATGACATTTTGATCTATCTAGGTCAACCAACATACTCTTTACCTAAGTTGATGCAATCCTTTGAACAATATGGTCAATTAGCAGGATACAAGATCAACACAGATAAAACCCAATTACTTTCATATTACTATAAACCACCAAGAGAAATTGAAAGTAGATATCCTTGGGCATGGCAAACCGAGTCTTTCAAATATTTGGGCATCATTATGCCAAAAGATTTGGCAAAATTATCAGAATGTGATTATCAACCTTTATATAAAAAAATTAAGGAAGATATGGCAAGATGGAACCTGATTCCTTTTTTTCAGCCTCAGTTCAAGGATTGAGTCTACTAAAATGAATATATTGCCCAAACTGTTATATCTCTTTCAAACCCTACCAATAGAGATTAATCAAAATCAATTCAATGAATGGAACAAGATGTTATCAAGGTATATTTGGCAAGGTAAAAGGCTTAGAGTTCATCTCAAAACTTTGCAATTAGCAAAGGAAAAGGGAAGATGGGGCCTACCTTCTCTTAGAGATTATTATTTTGCAGCACAGTTGAGAGCTGTGATATAATAACACGTACAAATAAACTGGATGAACTCAGCAGGTTGGGGCAGCATCCGTTGAAAGGAGCAGTCAATGTTTTGGGCCGAGACCCTTCGGCAGGACTGAAGAAAGAGGAGGCAGGGGCCCTATAAAGAAGGTGGGGGGAGGGTGGAATGTGCCAGGTGAAAAACCAATCAGAGGAAAGATCAAGGGGTGGGGGAGGGGAAGCAAGGAGGCAATAGGCAGGAGAGGTGAAGAAGGAATCTATGGGGAAAGCACTATGGGCAGTAGAAGAAGGCAGAATCATGAGAGAGGAGATAGGCAGCTAGAAGAGGAGACAGAGTGAAAGTGGAATGGGGGAAGGGAGAGGGAGGGAATTACCGGAATTTGGAGAATTCGATGTTGATACCAAGGAGCTGGAGACTACCTAGACGGTATATGATGTGTTGCTCCTCCAACCGGAGTTTGGCCTCATCATGGCAGTAGAGGAGGCATGTATGAACATATCCAAATGGGAATGTGAAGGAGAGTTGAAGTGAGTGGCAACCAGGAGATCCTGTCTGTTGTGGCGGACGGAGCGTAGGTGATTGACGAAGCGGTCCCCCAATCTGCATCGGGTCTCGCCAATGTAGAGGAGGCCGCACCGGGAGCACCAGATGCAATAGATTACCCCAACAGACTCACAAGTGAAGTATTGCCTCAGCTGGAAGGACTGTTTGGGGCCCTGAATGGTGGTAAGAGAGGAGGTGTAGGGACAGGTGTAGCATTTACGCTTGCAGGGATAAGTACCAGGTGGGAGATCTGTGGGGAGGGACGTGTGGACCAGGCAGTCGCAGAGGGAACGATCCCTACGAAAAGCAGAGAGGGGTAGAGAGGGAAAGATGTCCTTAGTGGTGGGGTCCTGTTGAAGGTGGCGTAAGTTGCGGAGGGTAATATGCTGAATCCGGAGGCTGGTGGGGTGGTAGGTAAGGACAAGGGAAACACGGCCCCTGTTGTGGTGACGGGAGGATGGGGTGAGGGACGAAGTGTGGGAAATGGAGGAGACAAGGAACCGTGTTCCCCTTGTCCTCACCTACCACCCCACCAGCCTCCGGATCCAACATATTATCCACCGCAACTTCCGCCACCTTCAACAGGACCCCACCACTAAGCACATCTTTCCCTCTCTACCCCTCTCTGCTTTTCATAGGGATCGTTCCCTCCGCGACTGCCTGGTCCACACGTCCCTCCCCACAGATCTCCCACCTGGTGCTTATCTCTGCGAGCGTAAGTGCTACACCTGTCCCTACACCTCCTCTCTTAACACCATTCAGGGCCCCAAACAGTCCTTCCAGCTGAGGCAACACTTCACTTGTGAGTCTGTTGGGGTAATCTATTGCATCCAGTGCTCCCGGTGCAGCCTCCTCTACATAGGCGAGACCCGACGCAGATTGGGGGACCGCTTCGTCAAGCAACTCCGCTCCGTCTGCTACAACAGACAGGATCTCCTGGTTGCCACTCACTTCAACTCTCCTTCACATTCCCATTCGGATATGTCCATACATGGCCTCCTCTACTGCCATGATGAGGCCAAACTCCGGTTGGAGGAGCAACACCTCATATACCGTCTGGGTAGTCTCCAGCCCCTTGGTATGAACATCGAATTCTCCAACTTCCGGTAATTCCCTCCTTCTCCCTTCCCCTATCCCACTTACACTCTGCCTCCTCTTCTAGCAGCCTATCACCTCTCTCATGATTCTGCCTTCTTCTACTACCCATAGTGCTTTTCCCTTACATTCCTTCTTCACCTTTCCTGCCTATCGCCTCCCTGCTTCCCCTCCCCCACCCCTTGATCTTTCCTCTGATTGGTTTTTCACCTGGCACATTCCACCATCCCCCCACCTTCTTTATAGGGCCCCTGACCCCTCCTTCTTCAGTCCTGACAAAGGCTCTCGGCCTGAAACGTTGACTGTTCCTTTCAACGGATGCTGCCCCAACCTGCTGAGTTCATCCAGCTTGTTTGTACGTGTTATTTGACCACAGCATCTGCAGTGTACTTTGTGTTTACGAGAGCTGTGATACGTTGGTGCAACCTGTCATATGACGCTCAATGGAAAAACATTGAGGAGCGGGTACTTCCCATCCCCATACAAGCAATTTTGGCTGATAACAACCTGCAAAGGTACAGAAATACTATTGATAACCCATGGGTGAAATTGACTCTTAAAATATGGAAAACTACTATAAAAGAATATAATCTAGAGGGAGATATTGCAATTCTTAAATGGTGTGCATATGACTCGGATTTTACACTGAATAAACTGGATGCTAGATTTAAGGACTGGACAGCTAAAGGAATAACAGTTCTTTGCAACATAATGAAAGAAGGAACACTGTTGAGTTTTGAAATGCTTAAAGAGAAATACTTATTAGAAGAACAAGATTTTATCGGTATTTACAGATGCGATAATATGTTAATGGGATGCTTAAAAATGTAACCAAGGCAAGTACGTGCTTGATTGAGCTATTTAGAAAAGCATATAATTCAGATAATGGTAGTAGAATCATTTCAAGCATGTATAAGGGGTTGTCAAATCTTAAAACACATTCGACTTCATACATTAAAACAAAATGGGAGAAGGAAGGAGGGATAATTATATCTGAGGAAGAATGGACAACAATATGGAGATATCAATGGAAGTGTACCAGTTCACAGAAATGGAGGGAGTTTGGATGGAAAAACTTGATAAGATATTTTATTACACCCTCTCAGAAATCACATTATGATAGTAACCTCCCTGTTTGCTGGAGAAATTGTAGAAATCAAAATGCAAATCATTAACATATTTTTTGGGACTGCCCTGTTATCAAAGGCTATTGGAGGGGGATACACAATGCCCTACAAGACATCTTTAAATGTGAAATACCCTTAGAGAGTAAGACCATGTATTTTGGGTATATTACTCAAGAATGGTTGAAAAGAGATAAATATTTAATGAATATACTGTTGGTGGCTGGTAAAAAGACTCTTACTAGGAAATGGTTATCACAGGAGAGCCCAACTTTAAATACATGGACGGAAATTACAATGGACATTTACAAAATGGAGAAGATAACAGCATCTGTTAATCATAAACTGGAACAATTTGATTCAAACTGGGAAAAATGGTTTAACTACATAACTCATAGGCCTGATTTTATTCTCACAAATCAATGAATATGTTGTAAAAAAAAAAGATCACTCCCTACTTGTACATAGTTTTTTCCTTCTGCTTGTTTTTTTCTTTCCACTCTTTTCTATAAGTGTATACCTCAGATAAATACTATGCAGAGATTTGAAACATATATGTACAATGTCTGAAATACATCTTATGGAAATGTTTGTTTGGTGATGAACTTCAATTAAAATAAATTACAAAAAAGGAAGTAACAGTGGCAGGAGTTGCAGATTGATCTCATGCTCCAACAGTAGAAAGGGAAGGGCTTGTTCTGTCCTCTGCATTGGCCCCTGTCACATGACTGACTGCAGTCATGTTGCTTTCTTACTGAGGAAGTGGTCAGAAACAACATGAATCTATGTGGGAGAAAGCAAACCGAAACACGGCCACCAAGGAGAAGTACTGCTACAGGAAGCATTTATCTCACATGTGCAGGGTGCACATGGTTTTAGTTCATGCTTCATTGAGCAAGCACCTGATCTCCACTCCATCTTTTAGCATGGAGTGGATTTCTATCAGGTCACATTCCCATGTAATGCCATGGGATGTTTTTCCACAGCAAAAGTAGTAAATAAATCGAGTCCTGAAGAAGGGACTTGGCCCGAAACATCAGCTGTACTCTTTTCCACAGATACTGCCTGGCCTGCTGAGTTACTCTAGCATTTTATGTGTGATGCTTAAATAAATCACTTTTTTATAGAGTTCGTTTTTGGGTGAGATAGAATAAGATATAATCATGGGTACTCAATTCCTTCATTCTTGAACTATGCCTTGGACGTCGGCTGTGTTAAAAGTATTAACCGCTTATCATTTGGAGAAGATTAGCCAGTGACTTCTACATACAATTCCTCAGGGTGCATGTCAGGGTCTGCCGGGGGACATCTTTGCTGAGTAAGAAACTGACTTCACTGCCCTGTTCTCTCTCCCTCCTTTCCAAGCAACAATATTTTTGTTTTGTTTGATAATGCCGTCTTCCACCTCGATCCTTGGAGACACGCCGATGGCACTCATGACCAGCGGTACTCCAGCCAGACCTGTACTGATCACATCAGTTTCTCCACCTCACTCGTCCTGTGCACATATTGAAGGCATCCAACTCAAAAGCAAAATAATGCAAAAGCTGTCATTGAAAACTTGCTGAGATAGAGAAAACTGGCAGAAGCAAGGATTGTGGAAGGAGAGTTAAATATCATTTTATTGGGTTTTATAAGAACAAAGTTTTAGGCACAGGTGTTGGCAATTTGAACTGATAAACCATTCAATGATATCATCATTCATCTTCTCCCTCCATTCCATTTTCCTGCACAATCCCTGTATCCCTTGATTACCTTAATACCCAGAAACCTTTTGGCTTCAGTTTTGAATGAATTCAATTGCTGAGCCTCCGTAGCCCTTTGGGATAGAGAATTTCAAAGAAGGAATTTGTCTATGGTTGCACATCTCCATGTGCTGGATCTCCACTGTTTGCTTCCTTTGTAAAGCTGAAGTTACAGTATCTATGCTCATTATCAACAATTGGTTGTAAGGGTGAAGTTTAGCTTTATCAGGAGTAGTAACTATTAAATAATTCACTGCCCTTGTTGGACTAAAGGGTTAAGTTTAAAGTTCATCTCAGATTTTATCTTAATTGAGAACTGCTTTCCTCAAGTGCAGTGAAATCAAGTTATAAATTGTATTGTGTTTACTTGTATGCTGTCTACAGTGGAGAGGGAACTGCACCTCCCTTAATCGCAGGACTCTGCAGAGAGTGGTGTGAACAGCCCACAGCACCTGCAGTTGTGAACTTCCTACTATTCAGGACATTTACAAAGACAGGTGTGTAAAAAGGACCTGAAGCATCATTGGGCACCTGAGTCACCCCATCCACAATCTATTCCAGCTGCTACCATCCGGGAAACGGTACCAAAAGCCAGGACCAACAGGCTCCGGGACAGCTTCTTCCACCAGGCCATCAGACTGATTAACTCATGCTGAATCAATTGTATTTCTAGGTTATATTGACTGTCCTGTTGTACATACTATCTATTATAAATTACTATAAATTGCACATTGCACATTTAGACGGAGACGTAATGTAAAGATTTTTACTCCTCACATATGTGAAGGATGTAAGAAATAAAGTCAATTCATTCAAGTCTGTGGGAGAAGCCTGAGTTCCCCTTTCTGTTTCATTGAAGTCTACAAAGTAACTGCTTGTGATATTAACCAATTAAATCATGAAGCACTTCATATAACATTAGACTGACAGCTATTCTGATACAGTCATTAATCCATTTAGAAAATCATCCCAACCCTTTTAAACCATGTGCTAACAGAGAGTAATTCAAAGAGAATCACTTTTGATGTATCTCGATATCATTAGATGCAACTTAAATCTACTTATCTTTCCTTTACTGTGGCCTCATATCATAGTTTCATGGTTTTGTTTGACCAGCTGATGGCTTACTGAATATGTCAGTTATTGCCAGAGAGTTATAGAGAAGACCAGCACAGAAACATGCTCTTTGGCCCATCTAGTCCATGCTGAAAGCATTTATACTGTCTACTCCCATTGACCTGCACTGGAACCATAGCCCTCCATATCCCTACTGTCCATGTACCCATCCAACCTTGACTTCAAAGGTTTCAAGGTTTCAAAGGTACACTTAATGTCAGAGAAATGTATACAATATACATCCTGAAATGCTTTTTCTTCGCAGCCATCCACAAAAACAGAGGAGTGCCCCCAAAGAATGGACGACAGTGAAATGTTGAACCCCAAATTCCCCCCCAGCTCCCCTCCCTCCTGCGCAAAAGCGGCAGTAAGCAACAATCCCCCCTCCCCCCACCAGCAAAAAAGGGATCGGCACCCATTACTAAGCACTCAAGTGTGAGCAAAGCAACGGCAAAGACATAGACTTGCAGTACTCCAAAGAATACATTGTTCACCTGGCATTCAACAGACCACAGGCTCTCTCGCCCCCAATAAGGGAGGAAGGGGTGTCTCCATTTCACAGCGAGAGGGGAGGCATAACAAACAACTCGCCGGGTTATGAAGTTAGAAGTCTGTTGCATCACTTTTTCTGAACCCTATGCCCAATGATCTCCGGTCTCTGGGCACACAGCCAGAGATCTTCCATCGCCAACGTTACAATAATCTCCTGCAGAGGCACCAACCTCCAATCCCCCCCCATCACCAGAGCCATGGGATCCCAGGCCTCCAAAGGCAGGTGGAGCTCTCAGGCCGAGCCCTTGGTGTGCCAAACAACAGCCAGCTGTGAAACCCTGAGAGCAGGCCCCATTCCCGCAAAGGACCCGTAGTCAGCGTGTAACTCCAGGTCAGGCTCTTCAAAAGAACCCTGAAAGGGAAAAATAGAGATATTAAAGATGGAATTAGAGCTGTTTCTGAAGATGCAAGCAAAGGAGTCACCATTTGGTGCCACTAAACCTCCTAAGTTCCGCCTTCTCGTTGAAATCAAGCTCATGTGGACCACTTGTGTCGGAGCTCATTCCACATTCTTACAACCTTCGCAGTGAAAAAGTTTCCCCTTAAACTTCTCACCTTTCACCCTTAACCCATGGTCTCTGGTTGTAGTCCCACCCAAGCTCAGTGGAAAAAGTCCTGCTTGCACTTACCCTATCTCTACCCTTCATAATTTTGTATACCTCTATCAAATCTCCTCTCAATCTTCTACATTCGAAGGAATAAAGTCCTAACCTATTCAATCTTTCTTTATAACTCAGGTCTTCCAGACCCGGTAACATTCTTGTGAGTTTTCTCTGAACTCTTTCAACCTTACTTACATTTTTCCTGTAGTTACGTAACCAAAACCGGACACAATACTCCAAGTTAGGCCTCACCGATGTCTTATACAATTTCAACATAACATCCCATCTCCTGTACTCAGTACATTGATTTATGAAGTCCCATGTGCCAAAAGCTTTCTATACAACCCTATCTACCTGTGATGCCACTTTCAATGAATCATGGACCTGTGCTTCCAGATCCCTTTGTCCTACCACACACCTCAGTGCCCTACCTTTCATTGTGTAAGACCTATACTAGTTGGTCCTGCCAAAGTGCAAAACCTCACACCTATCTGCATTAAATTCCATCTGCCATTTTTTGGCCCAACTTCCCAGCTGGTGCAATCCCTCTGCAAACCATGATCGCTTTCTTCACCGTCCACTACACCCCCAATCTTGGCGTCATCCACAAATTTCCTGATTCAATTAACCACATTATCATCCAGATCATTAATATAGATAACAGACAACAATGGACCCAGCACCAATCCACGTGGCACTCCACTAGTCACAGGCCTCCAGTCAGAGAGGCAACCCTCTACTACAACTCTCTGGCTTCTCCCATTAAATCTGCAAGATTCTTAACAGAATTGCATTCTTGTCTGTTAGAATCAATAGATTGGTCCAGAAAGGTAATAGCAGTCAGACCATAAGCACTTTCTAGTAGCATTTTATGTAAGTATTTTATGCTGGAAAAGGGGTTAATAATGTGAGATTAATTCAGTGCTTCCTGTTCTTTGTATAACAGTTTATAGCAAAATCAATTCCTTTAACTATTTTTCCACATTATCAAGTTGCAGCCGACAGTTTATTATTTCTGAGAAATATATTTAGGAGCTTTTATTCTGTCTCGCAATGCAGCCTTAAAGACTAAATAAGTTTGGGTCAATGTTAGAGTGTTCATCAAATGACTTTTCCAAAAATTGTCAGTAGAGTTGCCACTGGTAACTGAATTTCAGTTTGATGAAAGCCCTACAGTGTAGGAATAAGAGTAGATCATTTGGCTCTTCACGCCAACTCTATTGAATTAATCAGATCACAGTAGATCTCCCCCATTCCCTCTCTCTTTTCCCATTCCCTATTTGGCTCCCCTCTCATCCCTTCTCCTCGTCTGGGCTTTACCACCCTCAGGTGCCCCTCCTTCTTCCCTTTCATCTAAAGTCACAGCTTTCTCCTATCAGATTCCTTCTTCTTCAGCACCTTACGTTTTCCACCTATCACCCTTCAGCTTCTCACTTCATACCCCCTCCCCCACCCACTCACCTTCCTCCTCATCAGGTTTTAGCAATCACCTGCCAGTTTGTACCCCTTCCCCTCCCGCCCCACCTTCTTACTCTGACTTATTCCTCCTTCCTTTCCAACCCCGATGAAGGGTCTTGATGCGAAACGCTGACTGATTATTACCCTCCATAGACGCTGCCTGACCTGCTGAGTTTCTCCAGCGTTCTGTGTGTGCTACTTTGGATTTCGACATCTGCAGAATTTCTTCTGTTTGTAGTTACATTGCCTCTCCTGATTGATTCTTCCCAGAACAGCCAGCTATTAAAGTTCCTTTGACCAATCGAACAATATACACTGCCTTTGATTGTAGTGGGGAATGGACGAGGGTGGACAGGGAAGAAAAGTTTCACTGACAAGAAACAAATAGTTCCTAATGTTTGCAGACCTCTTTTGGTTTGTAAGAATGATGGGGTACAGGGTGGAAAATGGGGCTCTGGCCAAAATCTTAACCTCCCTTAGGTCCTCATTTTAATGAGATCCGAGCGCGGCATGTTGCTGAATTCTTCCTCGTCTTCTGCTGCCTCTGTGCGCACTTCATTTCTCACTGGATGTGGATGCATTCAGAAATTTACTCACAATCCAAGGGACCGTGTGAGGCAGTTACAACCTGTTCTCCTCTTCCATGGAGAAACTACTTTGCAGAACAGCTGCAGTCAGTTTGCAGGACTGGCTCACAGTTTCCTGGTGCATATATATTAATCCTCTATCCCTCTTAGACTGTGTCCTCATCAACTGTAACAACAGAGCCCAACGAAAGCTTAAGTAAACAACACCTCATTATCTAGGCATACTGCAAGCCTTCTGAAAATATTCAGTTTTGTAGCTTCAAATAACCAGTGCCCATTATTACAACTGGACACGTCCTCTTCTCATTGCTACCATCAGGGAGGAGGTGCAGGGGCCGATCAGCTGGTTCTTCCCCACCATCATATTTCTGAACAGACATTGAACCAGCCTATGAACACCACCTCACTATTTTTGCTCACTTTTTGCACTACTTACTTCATTTAATTTTATGCTTCTTACTGTAATTTATAGATTTTTTATTGCACTATACTGCTGCCGCAAAACAACAGACTTCATGCCGTATGCCAGTGACACTAAACCAGATTGTGGATTTGATCACTGCTGCAAGTCATCCATCGCTGACATGGATCAGACACAGCCTGGCCTGCAGGACACGCCCTGCCACCCTGTACTGGCTCTTTCACTCTTTGATTCTATTCCCACCCCCACTCTGCCCTCACTCCTCAGCTTTTATCATTGTCCGGCACATCACCGGCACCGGCTTACCCGGCATCGAGAACACGCGTGCAGAAAGGTGCCAGAAAAAGTCAGCATTGTCCTGAAAGATCTCACCCAACCTGCTTGCGGAGTGTTCCCACCCCCATCAAGGAAGAGTCTATGCGGCGTCGATGCCTAGACCACCAGGTAAAAAAAACAGTAAGCTCTCAGACAGATCAACACCTCCACCCATTAGCCAGTTCCAGAATTCCCTCTATGTCCATACCCTTCCATGTCCACATCATGTGCCTATCTAAACATTTCTTAAAGTCTCTAATATATCTACTCTACCACCACCCATGCAGTGCAGTTCAGGCATTCACCATTCTCTGTGTAAAAAAACTTCCCTTCTTTGAAATTACCCCCTCACCTTTAATGCATGCCCTCTGCTATTAAACATTTCAACCTTGGGATAAAGATACCATCTGTCTACTCTGCCTATGCCTCCCAAAATCTTATAAACCTCAAGCAGACTTCCCCTCAGCCTTGACTCCAGAGAAAACAACCCAGGTTTGTCTGGCCCTTGTTACAGCACGTGCCCTCTAATCCAGGCAGCATCCTGGTGAACGTTTTCTGCACCCTCTCCAAAGCCTCAACATCCTTCCTAGAATGCTGCATCAGGAGTGTTTGCAATACACCAGATGCAGCCAAACTAGGGTTTAAGTTGCAGCATAACTTCCTGACTTTTGAACTCAATGCCTCGACTAGTAAAGACAAACATGCCATTTGCCTTCTTAACCTCCCTATGAACTTGTGTAGCTACTATCAGGGACACCAAGATCCCTCTGCTCACCAACACAATTAAGCATCTTGCCCTTAACAGTGTACAGTTTCCTTACATTCTACTAAGGTGAAACACTTTACATTTCACCAGGTTAAACTCCATCTGCCACTACTCCACCCATAAGTACAACTAATCTATATCTCACTGTATCCTTTGCCAATTTTCTAAGCTATCCACAACACCACTAATCTTCATATCACCTGCAAACATACTAAACTGACCAATCCATCGATATCTTCATCCAGGTCATTCATATACAGCACAAACAGCAGAGGTCCCAGTAAAGATCCCTGCCGGACACCAATAATCTCAGACCTCCAGCTAGAATAAGTTTCTTTGACCACTACTCTCTGTCTCCTATGATCAAGCCAGTTCTGAATCCAAATGGCCAATTCACTATGGATCATAGATGAGCCTACTATGAGGGAACGTGTCAAATTTCTTACTAAAACCCATGCATACAACATCCACAGCTCTATCTTCATCAATCACCCTTGTCACCTCATCACAAAACTCCATCAAGGTAGTAGGTAAGACATGACTTGCTTTGCACAAAGCCAAGTTTGTTCTCCCTATTTAGGCCATGGTTCTCCAAATGTTCATAAATCCTATCCTTAAGAATTCTGTCCAGTAACTTCCCTACCACTGACATGACACTCACCGATCTATATTTTCCAGGATTATCCCTGGTTCCCTTCTTGAATAATGAAACAAAATTAGCTCCTCACCAGTCCTCTGAGGCCTCACCTGTGCCTAGGGAAAATACAAAGATGCTGGTCAAGCAATCTCACCTCTTGCTTCTCTCAATAACCTGAAGTATATGCAATCAGGCTCTAGGAGATTATCCACCTTAATGCTCTTTAACAGACTCCTCCTTTACCTCAAAATACCCTTGCATATTAATACTGTCAATACTGCTCTCCCTATCCGCCATGTCTTTCTCCTTGTAAATACTGCTATAGGTTCTTCTTTTAAGACCTCACCTACATCCTCCACATCAAGCAAAAGCTGCCCCATTTATCAATCCTACCCTCTCCCTAGTTATCCTCTTGTCCTTGATGTAATAATAGGATGCTTTGGTATTCTCTTTACTCCTACTTGCCAAGGGCATTTTGTAGCCCTTCCTGAATTTTCTAATTCCTTCCTTGAGTTCTTTTCAGAGAACCATTCCTGGTCCCAGCACGTAAGAGCAATTATGAAGAAAGCATAGCAGTGCCTCAACTTCTTTACAACTTTACAGAGATTCAGCATTGACACCTAAAACTTTGACAAACTTCTATAGATGTGTTGTGGACAGTATATTGACTGGCTACATCACAGCCTGGTATGGAAACCCCAATGCCCTTGAACAAAAATTCCAACAAAAAGTAGTGGATATGGCCCAGTCTATCACAGGTAAAGCCCTCCCCACCATTAAGCAAACCTACGTGGAACATTGTCACAGGAAAGCAGCATCCATCATCAGACACCACCATCACCCAGGTCATGGTCTCGTCTCACTGCAGTCATCAGGAAGAAGGTACAGGAGGCTCAGAACTCATGCCACCAGGTTCAGGAACAGTTATTACCGTTCAACAATCAGACTCTTGAACCAGAGGAGATAACCACTCAACTTCACTTGCCCCATCACTGAACTGTTTCCACAACCTATTGTCTTACTTTCAAGGTTGCTTCATCCCATGTTCTCAATATTTATTGATTTTTAATTTCTTTATTAATAATAATAATTATTAATTCTTTTATCTTTTGTATTTGCACAGTTATGATTCTATTATGGTTATTGGATTTACTGAAAATGAATCTCAGGGTTGTATATGGTGGCGTACATATGTGTACTTTGATAATAAATTTGATTCGAATTTTGAACTTTCTGGCTTCTTTATAAACCTCAAGGACTCTGTTTGACTCTAGCTTCCTAAGCTTTACATGCTTTTTCCTTTTTCTTCTTGACTAAATTCGTCACCTTTCTTGACATTCAAGATTCTCTTAGCTTGCTATCCTTGATCTTCCTCCTGACTGGAACCTACCTGTCCTGTACTCTGTACAGCCGGTCTTTAAACACCCTCCACATGTCAGATGAGAACTTGCCCAAAAACAGCTGTTCCATACATCCTGCCTAATGCTCTTGTAATTTTCCCCACTCTAATTTAATCCTGTCTGACAAGATCCATATTTATCCTTATCTATAACTGTCTTAAAACGTAAGGAATTGTGGACTCTGTTCCCTAACAGCTCACATACTGAAAGGCCAATCACCTGGCCAGGCTTATTACCCAACACCTGGTCCAGTACAGCCCTCTTCTCGTTGGACTGTCTACATATTGATTTAAGAAACCTTCCTAGATGCACCTAACAATTACTGTCCCATCTAAGCCTCTTGCACTAAGGAGGCCATAGTTTATATTAGGAAGGTCGAAGTCCCCATGACAACAACCCCATTTTTTGCACCTTTCCTTAATTTGTCTTCATATTTGTTCCTCAGTGTCCTGGTGGATATTGAGGGGTGGAGGGGAGATATAGTTTGTAGTACAATCCCATTAGAGTGACTGCACCCTTCCTATTTTTGAGTTCTACCCATATACGTGGACTCAGTGGACAAGACCTCCATTATATCCCTCCCAAGTGCAATTGTGATATTTTCCCTGATTAGTAGTGCAAATCCCACCCCCACCCCCCCCCCCCCCCCCACCACCACATTTTCCCTCCTTCTCCATCTTTACTAGAACATAAAAGCCCTGGAACATTAAGCACCCATTCCTGTCCCTCTCTCAAATGAGTCTCTGTAATGGCCACAACATTGTTGCTCTCTGTGCTGATCCATCCTCTAAGTTCATCATCTCTACCCACAATGCTCCAACCATTAAAATACACACACTTCAAACTATCTCTCCCATTGAATTTATTATTTAGTTCCTGCCTGTTTTTACTGATATGATCACCAGAAATGTATGCAATACTCAATCAACGGATGTACTGTGTTTCTGTGAGATTTCCATGGTTTTATATCATTTCTCAGTTAATAACTTATAGCATTAAGTATGTTTATTTTTCCAACATCATTGATCCCTCCTGCTATCTTTGAAAATCACTGCAGTAATCTCCAAAATCCACCAGTTCCTCTCATCTACTCATACACTTCCACTAGCCAGGTTGCACCTCTCCAAATGCATTATCACACAGAAGTCTGGATTATATTCCACTTATGATTTTCTGTAGAGACCATTTATATCATCTTAGTCTAAAGCATTCCTACTCACTATCAACCACTCTGCCAATTCTGTATCATTTGTAATCTTTATTATCATGTTCCCCACATTCAGGTCTATCTATTATATACTACATAAAGCAGAGCAAACTCCTCATTTCCTTGGAACCCTGTTTATAATACCCTCCAGCCACAAAAACACCTACCAACATATAACCAATTACTCCCTTTCCAGTGAGCCAACTTTGGATTTTGTTTGCCACAATTCTTTGTGTTACATATATTTTTTGAACAAGCCTTGTTAAAGCCTTGCTAAAATCCAATTGATACATCAAGTACCTCAATTCATTTTAACTATTAAATGAATTCAGTCAAGTTCACTGGACTTGACCTTCCCTGAATGTGTGCTGACTGTCTCTGATTAATTTTTGTTTTTCTAAATGATGACTTATATTGTCCCTCTGAATGAATACTAATCATTTGCACACTGCTGAAGTTAAAATAACAAGTTTCTACAAACCTGGTTTGTCCTTATTTCTCTTTTTCAAATATACTTACAATATAAGTCAGGATGGAGGGTTTCTTGGAAGTGAACTTACAGGATACTGGGGAATTCAGCAAGGAAAGAGGCCCTTAGGACTTGAGTGAGGCATCTGACAAGCTCTAACATGGTAGGTTGGTCATGAAGGTTATGAGACATGGGATCCAAACTAATTGCAAACTAAATTGGCCTGACAATAGGAAGCTAAGGATAGTGACAGAAGAATTTTTTTTTATTAGACGTCTGTGACCAGTGGCTACCACAGGAGGTGGTACTGGGACCTTTGTGACATAAATCTATAACTTGGATACGAATACAGGAGATACGATTAATAAATCTGATGGCTGATGGAATTAAGGGAGGAAGATTGTCTAAACTTTTTATGCCATAGACCTCTACAATTAACCAGGGGGTCCATGGACCCCAGGTTTGGAAGCCCTGGCCTAAGTGAACAGCAAGATACATATACTGTATATCAGATGGAAAGTTGACCACTTCAAGTTTAAAATGGACATGTTCCCCCACGTTGTCAGCCCTGCCCTTTGGTTTTATAATTCTTTTACCCGAGAGATCTGTGAAGCATTTAATGGATTCCTCCACTGCTCATAATGATCAGAAAATGGCATTACCTAAAATATTTGTGCTGGAACATGTGGCAGACAAGTTTGTATTGATTGAGCTTCTACTGGCCATGTTATTCGGCTCACTGAGAGGTTTTAATGAGATTATTAAGCTGTTTTGAACTATCAATAATAGTTTACCTCTTTTGGTATTAGACTAAAGAGGTCCATGTAAGTAGATAAAAAGAACTGTGTGTACCTTGTCATACCAGAACTTTGCCGACCTTTGTTCAGGCATAAAACTTTTTTCCTCATTTCGGAGGACAAGCTAGTAACAAAAGTCTTGCATTGAATCTTCCTGAGAGAAATAGTTCTATTCGGTAATACTTCTCTCAGTGTGATTTTCAGGGATGGGAGCTGCTTCTTCTATGTTCTTGGGCTCTTGCAGATTGGCCTGACCAAGCAATTTCCCAGAGAAAGAACAGATAGGAAAGAAATGACTCACAGGATTGAAGTGAAATATAAGTTAGGTACTATAGCCTTTTGCTGATGACTGCTGACTAGAAGTAACATATGAGGTGATTAAGAGATAAGATTATGCTTGTAAGTAAGCTTTTGCTCACAGCAGTGTTCTCCTATGGTGTACCGTACCATCCGGTGTTAGGTCCTTGCCGGAGAGAGCTCACTGCTGCTCTGTGATCTGTGAAGGCTTTTCGTCAGTGTTATCACTGGGTCCTACAGCAAGATCTGCTTATGTGGTTTAGAGCATCGCAGCACATGTTCCTTATCCAGCCTTGAATTCTCACAGTCATTCTTTACTGCAGTGCTTGTAAAAATATAATTGGCATGGAAACCATCCAGCATAGTAATTAGGTAGGCCATCAAGTCTGCTTTCATAGCCTACCTTGGAAATTGCAATGTCCGAATGTACTAATCCTCTAACGAGACAGAGGTATGCACATCATTACTGCCAACCTCCCCCAAGAACATGTCCTCCACAAGTCAATAGGAACAGTGCAGACATGGAATAAAGAAATATTCTGCCCACTTGCACCGGACTACTTAAATAAACTATTGCATACGGCCACTTCGATTGCATTCCTTGTGGCTCATTATATGTAGACGTGAAGAGCACTTCCCACACAACCTTTGAGATATGATATAATTGCCAGTTCATTTGAAGATTTCAGCTTTCTATTGTTTGCCATTTGCATGAAAAGTGGGCGGAAGTGCCTTGTTACAGACCTTGGGTGAGTTTTTCGATCGAGTTTGCTAATTTACATCAGATAATTAGGTGAAGTCAGCTGGAACATGCATCTTATCATTAAAATGAACTGTGCTGAATCACAAAGATCAAGAAGGACCTAGTTTCTAAATGTATTCGCATAGGTGGCGGATGTCAGTCTAGGAAGCTGTGAAGATGACAGGGGATTCAATTAAATGTGATTTCCCCCAGTATTTGAAAAACCCACTGATGCTTAAAGTCACGGCTCACTTGATAAACAGCAGGATCTACCACGCACTGATATATATATATATCTATAGTGCATTTGCAAATCTCCTCCCTTGACCTCAGACTATTCCAAATTGTTTCTCAACCAATGAAGTATAGTTGAAAACAGGAAACTCAAGGGACTGCAGATGCTGGAATCTGGAGCAACAAGGGAGATGCTGGAAGAACTCTGCAGACTGGGCAGCCATTGTGGAGGGGAACGAACAGAAGACACGTCAGGTCAAGACCTTTCACCTAGTCTGAAAAGTAGTGTGGGAACAGCCAGTCTGAAGAGGTGGAGGAAAGGGGTGGAGCAAGGGCGAGCAAGTGACAGGTGGATCCAGGACAGGAGGATGATAGGCAGATGGAGGAGGGAAGAGTGGAAGTCGTGACAGAGTCTGGAAGGTGAAAGGTGGAGGTGTCAAAGGTCTGCAGATGATGGGATTTGATAGGAAAGGGAGGTAGCGCATGAAATCAAATAAGGGGAGTGGGAGGAACAGTGAAGGAGGGGACCCAGTGGAAGGGAGTGTATGGTTGAAGGGCAGATGGAGTGAGTGGAGGAGGGGAAAGAGGCTGGATGATAAGGGACTGAAGGAAGTGGGGTGGGTGTAGGAGGAACAAGGTAGATCAGGAGAAGAGTGAGAAGAGACATAGAATAGAACAGTCTACCTGACATTGGTGAATTCTTGATTACTTTTTAAGTATATTTGAAATGTAATCAAGAATATAATAAGTAAATAGTGTAGCTAATTCAAGTGTAGCGAGATCCCACAAGTAAAATGGAGTATTTGTTATCTAATGACATTGGTCGGCAGATAAATATAAAGAAGGAAATAAATTGTGCAGACTAGTTATCTGCATCTTGCATCCATTTATAGAAATGCATTCTTTTATCTACCTGTTCCTACCTGCTGCATTCTGCACGCTGAACTCCTGATTGAAAATTATCTTTTCTTCATGTAGTTTCTAACTGAAGAGATCTCTTGGACTAAATTACCTGTTAAATCACAATATCTTACAACCATTCAGCCCATCTTGTCTGTGCTCATTTTTGAAACAGCTATTTAATTGGTTCATTTCTCCTGCTGTTTTTGCTTAACACTGTAACATCAACATTCATTCACCTTCCATTTTCAAAGCTTCTGTTGAACATTTCTCAACCTCTTTACAGGCCGGGCCTTCCAGATCATAACAACTTACTGCAGAAATAAAATTCTAATTTCACCTCTACTTCTTTGGCCAATTACTCTAAATCTGTGTGCACCTATTACTAGAACTCTTGTCCATAAAAGCGTCCCTCCTTATTTCTTCGATCAAGACTCTATCATTGTTACGAATAGCCTGATTCAAGCCCTGCCCATAGAAAATCTCACCATATCCAGGTGATCATTATCACCTGAATCATTTTGTTTTTCTTCACTGATTTATGAGCTTCAGAAAATATGAATCTGGGATCAGATATACAAGATTCTAACATATCATTAGTCACATGGACTAAACATGGTCATGGAGAAGGACAATTGCATTTTACATCAATTCTAAACTTTGGTTCTGTTGAAATCAATGCAGCTAAATTTTGGACATCAAGAGCCTATGCACTTGGCACAACCAAGGATAAAGTTCTACTCCATGTATGTGGGATGTTGAAACTAATTGGGCTCAAATTCCCTTCTATTCGAATATTTCTTTCATGAAACAGCATTATTCTTCCAGTAAAGAAATTAAGATCTTTTCTTTTGTGCATAACCTACTTTTGAGCCAGTAGGATATTTTATGCATTGCAGACTGACTTGCAAGAGGACGCCTATTTTAGCATTACATCATCATCTTCTTTTAGCGCATTAAATCATTCACAGTAAGTCATTCTATTCGTGGCTGCACTTTGCAGTCCGGGTAAAACATATTGTGCACAGGGTGCTTCTCCATGATGGAAGGATGTTAAAAAAAGATAAAAATAAAACTGAAAAAAATTGCTTTCACTCTTTTGGAAACAAATAGCCTGAGAAAAAAGTGAAAGATAATTAGCAGCTGGCAGTACTCTAAAGGAAAACTGTACCTGGAACACTTAAATATGAGTCAGAGACAGGAAAAAGGCTCTGCTGTTTATTGAAGCTCTCATTTCTATTACCCTGACTCTTGCAATACCACATTCAACTGTGATTTAAACAATGTTTTATTGCTCCTATTTGGCTGGGCAGACTATTATAGTACCCTTTTTGATTAAAAAAAATGTTTTCCTAAGCTTAAAAAAATGCATTTAACTGCATTTGCATTCCATTCCAAAGAAATGCATTCCATTATCTGTCTGGGCATTGGTGACTTTGACACGAGGATGTCCAGTGTCTTCACACATGACTGAGATTGCCCCCTGATGTTACATCTGCCTACTCTATTACATCACTGAGCCATGTTTAACTTAACCCTGCCTCTCAGTCTGTTAATTTCAACTTTTCAACACAACAGCTTTTCCTATGAGTCACTGATAATGGGCTGGTTATCCTCCAACCCCTGTCTCCACTAATGTTCCCAAACACATTGGATGGTCACTTTGGCAAAGCACCTGACCTACCAGACTGCTGGGCTCTGGTAAACCAGCTTTCTTGCCAAAGCCCAGGAGTCCAATTGTGTTTTCACTCCATTTGGTCAAGGACTCCAAACTGGGATGTGTGGACATCCAGTGTCCAGATCATATAACACAAACCTCCAACTATGCAAACTGCCAACAGTTCGGAAGCCAACATCAAACGCTGACATGAGGCAGTATAGGAAATGTGTAGGACCAGGAGGTATATTGGCTAAATAAAGTTCCTTGTCAACCACTTGCTTCTTTGTCAATCACTAACATCCCAGTCAATCTCCTAATTTCCCCTTACACTGTACAGCATTGTTGAGGACATCTTTAAAAGACAGTGCCCCAAGAAGACAGCATCCATCATTAAGGGCATTCAGCATCCGGTACACACTCTCTTCTCTATACTACCATCGGGGAGGAGGTACAGGAGTCTGAAGACACACATTTTACAAGCAGTTTCTTCACCTCCACTTCAGATTTCTGAACTGCCCATTGACCAATGAACCTCATTGTTTTTTCACTACCTCTATCTATAAACAGTGTATATATACCATAGATAGATATAGATACAGATTGATACTACAGATACATTGTAATTTACAGTATTTTTATGTACTGGTGTTAGAAAACAACAAATTTCAGAATGTCGCTGTTAATATAGATGATTCTGGACGAGTTCCTGTTACATGATGCAGCAGAAATGAAGGAATTGCAGCTTTTTTCAGGTGAGGTTGAAGCATAACCGGGGGGTGCTTTCTTCATTGGTTGTTACTCTGGACTGACAAGCCAGGTTTGTGAGCTCTGTTGAAGAGTTCTTGGCAAATTGCTGCAATATTTTGTAGATAGTGCACTGTGCACTGGTGGTGAAGGGAAGAAATATTTAACATGGAATCAATTAAGCAGATTGCTTCATTGTGATATAGCGTCCAGCTGCACTCCTCGAGGCAAACGTAGTGTAGTCCTTCACACTGCTCACTTGCAATTCATAGATGGTGATTTTAGAGATTTGCAAAGGGAATCATTATCCACAGAGTAAAATCATAAGATCATAAGATATAGGAGCAGAGTTAGACCATTTGGCCCATCAAGTCCACCTCTATGGTTGATTTCTTATCCCTAATTGTGTTCTGCATCTGCATGTTGGCTTTTTGTGATATGGTCAAGGTTGAGTTTATTGTCACATGTGCAAGTGTATGTACACGTGGGAGCAAAGAAAAACTTACTGGCACGTCAGATAAGAGTATTCGCAAAAAAAAAACATAAGTTAAACAACTTACAATTTTTTTTTGAAAAATAGAACATAATTACAACAAAAAGCTAAGACTACTGTAGTACAAAACGATCACAGTGTTGCTTCGCTGCACTGATTAAAGTGCCGGTAGATTCAAGAACTAGACGGTCAAAGGAAAATAGCTGTTCATGAGCCTGCTGGTGTGGACTTCAGACTTCCCAGATATAATTTTTTCCAAATTATGTTCCACCTGCCATGGTGTCACCACTCATCTTGTTCATATTCCCTTGAAGCCCCTTCACTTCCTTCTCCGTGCACTGAAGAGTCTTTGTGTATGGAGTGAGATGATGCGAATCCAGTCGGTGGCTAAATGTGGAGATGGCAGAGGCATTGATGAAAGACTGGCTGTAGGGCTAAAATACTTGTCTGTTGCATCAGGGCTGCCTGGAAAATTATGCCACGTAATTTAATGCAAACTGGAAAACGAAATGTGTCAAAAGGTTTTCCTCATTTATTGCTTGTCAAGCTGAATCTATTTTATAACATGAGCGGTTTTTAGTTGCATTTTCATGCATCGCCATACTTCAGCAGAGAGCCATTGCGCTTCCACTCCTGATTTCTTCCTCCAGAATCAACTTAGACATGTAGCAGTAATTAATTATCCCTGAAAAATGTGTGATTTGTGCTGGCCCAAGGCACCCCATAGTGTTCTGAGCAATAGATGTTCAAAGTTCAAAGTAAATTACTACCCCGAGATTCATTTTCTTGTGGGCGTTCACAGTAGATACAAGAA
Source organism: Hemitrygon akajei (assembly GCF_048418815.1). Classification (NCBI taxonomy): domain Eukaryota; kingdom Metazoa; phylum Chordata; class Chondrichthyes; order Myliobatiformes; family Dasyatidae; genus Hemitrygon; species Hemitrygon akajei. The sequence continues at coordinate 40,279,661 of NC_133129.1, forward strand.
ACACAATCGAGTCAATGAAAAACCACACACAACAAGATGGGCAAGCAACTAACGTGCAAAAGACAACAAACTGTGCAATTACAAAAAGGAAAAAATAAATAAATAAGCTGTAAATATGGAAAGCGTGAGATGAAGAGCCCCAAAAAGTGAGTCCGTAGGTTGTGGGAACAGTTCCGTGTTGTGCTGAGTGAAGCTGAGTGATGTTATACTCTCTGGTGCAAGAGCCTGCTGGTTGAGGGGTAATAACTGTTTCTGAACCTGGTGGTGTGGATCCTGAGACTCCTGTACCTCCTTCCTGATGACAGCAGCGAGAAGAGAGGACTGCCTGGATGGTGGGGTTCCTTTCCTGCAACACTGCTCCTTGTAGATGTGCTCAGTGGTGGGGAGGGCTTTACCCAGGATGGACTGGGCCGTATCCATTACCTTTTAGTAGGCTTTTCCATTCAAAGACATTGCTGTTTCCATACCAGACTGCGATGCAACCAATATACTCTCCATTGCACATCTATAAAAGTTCATCAGAGTTTTAGATGACATGCCGAATCTTCGCAAACTTCTAAGAAAGTGGAAATGCTGCCATGCCTTCATTTTAATAGCACTTCCGTGCTTGTTCCAGGACAGTTCCTCAGAAATGATAACATCAGGGAATTTGAAATTGCTGATCCTCTGGCATAGGAGAGAAGGAAAGACTTAAAGAGGACCCATGATGCAACTTTTTCATACAGAAAGGTGAACATGTGGAATCAGCTGCCATAGGAAGTGGTAATTTACAACACTTAAAAGACATTTGGACAGATAACACTGAGGAATTTAAAGCTGCCGACCCTCTCCACCTCTGATCCCTTGATGAGGATTGGTTCTTGGACCTCCAGTTCTCTCCCTCCTATGGACAATAATCAGCTCTTTGGTTTTGCTGACATTGAGTAAGAAGTCGTTGCTATGGCACCATTCAGCCAGATTTTTGATCTCCCTCCTCTATGCTGATTTGCTGCCACCTTTGTTTCAGCTAGTGATAGCGGTGTCATCAGCAAACTTAAACGTGGCATTGAAGCTGTATTCAGCCTTACAGTCAAAAGTATAAGCAAGTGGACTTGCTGACCAACACTTTAGAACATTTTTTGTAATACAAAGCAGGCCAGTTGATTGGTATAGATACTAAGGAAAGTGATAACCTTGCCATTAGGCTTTACAATTCTACCGCCAGGACTTAAGAACTTTTTTAAAAGCTATTATTAATGCTTTTTGAGATAGTGATTTAGATGTATATCATATTTTTTACTGAGTTAAGTATTGTATGTAATTAGTTTTGCTACAACAAGTGTATGGGACATTGGAAAAAAGTTGAATTTCCCCATGGGGATGAATAAAGTATCTATCTATCTATCTATCTATCTATCTATCTATCTATCTATCTATCTTGTGACCTACTTCCAAGCCTTTTTGGTGATTTTGCTGCAATAATCCCTTCCGCAGGTTGCAAAGCCCTGTTCTGTGGAGCTGAAACACACTGAGGCATTTGACCCATATAATTGCCATATCATTGTGTTTATCTGAGGTCATCTCTACGATATAAGTTACTCAGTGTGTTGGACCTAATTCTCTGAACAGGCCACGTGTCAGAGGCTGTAAGCAAAACTGCCCATTGAGTTTCTCTTCTTCTAACAATTGATATTTATATTAAAAGTTCCGGAATAATGAAAAAGTACAGAGCCTATTAAAAGAATATTCACCTCCCTTGGAAGTTTTCATTTTTTATTGTTTTATAATTTTCAGTCACAGTAGATTTAATTTGGCTTTTTTGACACTGAGAAAGAAAAAGATCACTGAAACAGGAAAAGATTCTTTCATGTCAAAGTGAAAACAGATCTCTACAAAGTGATCTAAATTTATTACAAATATCAAACACAAAATAATTGATTGCATAAGTCTTTGCCCCCTTTAACATGACACAGCAAATCATCACTGGTGTAGCCAATTGGTTTTAAAAGTCGCATAATTAGTTAAATGGAGATCACCTGTGTGCAGTCAAGGCGTTTCAGTTGGTTATAGTAAAAATATGCCTGTATCTGGAAAGTCCAACTGTTGGTGAGTTAGTATCCTGGCAAAACCTACACTATGAAGACAAAAGAACACTCCAAACAACTCCACATACAGGTTATTGAAAAGCACAAGTCAGGAGATGGATACAAGAAAATTTCCAAGTCACTGAATATCCCTTGGAGTACAGTTAAGTCAATCATCAATAAATGTAAAAGTGCCTAGAGCAGGCTGTCCTCATAAACAGAAAGACAGTGCAAGAAGGGGACTAGTGAGGGAGGCCACCAAGAGACCTGTGGCAGCTCTGAAGGAGTTCCATGCTTCAGTGGCTGAGATGGGAGAGACTGTGCGGACATCTGTGGCCCTGGTACTTCCACCTGTCGCAGCTTTATGTGAGAGTGGCAAAGGGAAAGCTAACGTTGAAAAAAACTCAAGGAAACCTTGGCTAGAGTTTACCGGAAGGCATCTGGGAAACTCTGAAGTCAGCAGGAAGAAGGTTCTATGGTGTGATGAAACCAAAATTGAGCTTTTCATCCATCAGATGAAATGCTATGTTTGCATAAGCCAAACACTGTACATCATCAAAAACACGCCATCCCTACTGTGAAGCATGATGCATCATGTTGTGGGGATGCTTCACTGCAGCAGGCTCTGGAAGGCTTGAGAAGGTAGAGGGTAAAATGAATGCAGCAAAATACAGGGAAATCCTGATGCAGTTGGCAAGAGAACTGTGACTTGAGAGAAGATTTGTTTTCCAGCAAGACAATGATCCCAAGCATAAAGCCAAAGTTGCACAGGAACGGCTTAAAAACAACAAAGTAATGTTTTGGAGTGGCCAGGTCAGAGTCCAGACCTCAATTAATTTGAGAATTTGTGGCTGGACTTGAATAGGGCTGTTCACTCGCGATCCCCATGCAATCTGACAGAGCTTGAGCAGTTTTGTAAAGAAGAATGCAGAAAGACATGCAGTGTCCAGATGTGCAAAGCTGATAGAGACCTGTCCACACAGACTCAAGACTGTAATTGCTGTCAAAGGTGCATCTTCTAAATACTGACTTGAAGGGGGTGAATATTTATGCAATCAATTATTTTGTGTTTTATATTTGTAATTACTTTAAATCACTTTGTAGAGATCTGTTTTCACTTTGACACAGAAGGCTCTTTTTTTCTGTTGATCAGTGTCAAAAAAGCTGAAAATTCAAAAAATTAAATCCACTGAGATTCAATGTTGTAAAACAATGAAACTTGAAAACTTCCAAGTGGGGTGAATACTTCTTATAGGCACTGTATGTAAATGAGAATATTGTATTATAACAGTACTTAAAGCACTAGCAAAGGACTCTTTCAATCTATGGATCAGTTTGAGTACAAATGAGTAAACTTAATGAATTAATACAGCTAGCTACCAGGAAAAACAAAGTCATAGCTACAAAAGATCATTACCGCCCCCAATTCATTGGAGAATAGGCAAGCTGTCTGATCTTTCGTTCTGTACACTTGTTCTTCCACTTAAAGCCAATTACTTTTCTATCCTTAAGAGCACCTGGTCTCCATCCTCAGCCAATCAGTAGCAGCCTAACTAGTATATACACATCTTCAATGACCTGCTTTCATTTTGTATCTACTTGCCAAACCAAAATTAGTTTCAGATCACAGAAGTGTAATAACACAATATTGTGCATATTGCAATTCCAAACTTAAAACAGAAAATGCTGAAAAGTATTAAGGATGTGAGATGCTTAATAGTGAGTGACATTAACACCCAATCATATTTTTGTTATTAGTGAAATTAAAGAGTGAAATTAACACCCTTATTACCTCACTGATATTAAAGCCAAGAAATAGCTTGAAAGTCACCTAGCCATCAGCCACCCAATGATCCCTTACTCCCTTTTTTACCCTCTGTAAATCTACTCTCATGCTGTGCAGAGTTGGGGAGATAGATGTAGCCCTTCTATCTCAAAATTATTACTTGTTTGTTGAATATTCTACTACAACTTATGGCTGCAGACTTTATTTTGTTTCTTTTTGGCAGGTTTAATCATGTACAACTGTAATGGTATTTCAACTTGAAATATGCAATTGTTAACTATAGGTTTATAAGATTATGAGAGGCAATGGAAGTGGGAGTCTTTTTCCCAGGGTAGAAGTGCCTAATTCACTTCAGCTGAGAAAGGGAATGCAAGGCAACACACAGAGACTGATTTATTGGTGGACGGCAAGGGAGCTGCACGGCCTTGGTGGTAGCAAAGTCTAGGCCTCCAGCCACAGTGTCGCCTGTTTGCAGCGGCCTGGGAGAGAGGCGTCGGAGTCGGTGCATTCCACCAGAGGGGCTGTGGTGTGGCGTCCAACTTGGAGTCAGAGCTGCCTTCCAGTGTTCGCTTGGCAGAAGACAAGCTATATTGTTTTCAACTGCAGACTGCTGCAACGTTCATGAACTCAGGGTCTTGAACTATATTTTTTGTGTGACTCTTTTCTACTGATATCTTATATGTCTTGTACGTGCCTTGTTCTGTGTGTGACTGCTGGTACTGTGCTTTGCGCCTTAGCCCCAGACTATTGCTGTTTTGTTTGGCTGTATTCATGTATGGTTGAATGACAATTAAACTTGAACTGCTTGAAGAACTCAGTGGGTCAGGCAGCATCCATAGAGAGGTGTAATTATGTGGTGAACTACATATACCTGTCTGGACACACACCCCCCCCCCCCCCCCGCTGACTGCTCCTGTGGCTCCTCCCACAGACCCCTGCTGACGGCTCCTGTGGCCCCTCCCACTGACCCCTGCTGACTGCTCCTGTGGCTCCTCCCACAGACCCCTGCTGATGGCTCCTGTGGCCCCTCCCACTGACTGTGGCTCCTCCCAAAGACCCCGGTATAAAAGCGATTGAGGCCTGAGCCCAGACCTCAGTCTCCAGGATGTAGTATGGTGGTCAATTGCTGCTTGTTCTTTCTTCTAGTCAATAAAAGCCGATATCTCGTCTCACGTCTCCGAGAGTTATTGATGGTGCATCAAATTAATTGACATTTCAGGCCTAGACCCTTCAGTAGGACTGGAAAGGAAGAGGGGAGAAGCCAGAGTAGGATGGTGGAGGGAGGGGAAGGCGTACAAGTTGGCAGGTGATGGGTGAAACCAGGTCAGGGAGAAAGTGGGTGGGTGAAATGAGAAGTGCAGGACAAGATTATTTTACACAGCGAGTGGTACAGTGGATCCATGTAAAGCGCTACCAGGGGTTGTCGTGGAGGCAAATACGATTGTCACTTAAGAAACTCTGAAATGTCTCTTTTATTTGTATATAAATATGCAGGAAATGGAGGGATATGGACTATGTGTAGGTGTGTAGGCAGAAGGGATTAGGTACCATTGGCATAATTAGTTCGACAGAACACTGGGGCTCAAAAGATTTGTTTCTTTGCAGTAAGTTCTGTGTTCTAACTCCAGAAGTTTCAGGTATCAACAATGTTTAATTCCATGAGTTCCTCTATCAGTTTATGTCTGTCAGCATTAGAGCTTTGTGCTAATCCTCTTCCATTGAGTAAACTTCCACAGATTGATTGCCTCAGCCAGGAGATTGATCTTTGAATTTATATCAAGGAACAAGAGAGAGGAAAGCTGAAAGACCCTAATGATTGACATCCTCAAATTGAATTGTGCAAGTCGTAGTCTAACATCACTCAACACTGAGAATACCACAGTTAGGTTATTTGGCCATTCTAATTTGCCTCTGGTGGGTGAACTGGGTAGTGTCGATGGGTGTGTGCAACTGAGACAATATGCTGAGAGGAAATAAGTGAGAGAAATGAGGCTGATGGATTGTTCTGGCAACTGGCATGGACTCATTAGGCCAAGTGGCTTCTGAAATTGTAAGGAAATATGGAAATGCAGTCAATACCCATTGTAGATTGGGGAAGATACTGCAGTGCCCTGAAGTTAGGTCAGACACCTAGTTCTTCAGAAGGTTTTGACCTACAATCTGTGGTAAAATAATGGTTTTCAGAAAATGATTGGAAAATCCCACATTTCTTTTGTTTTCTGACAGCAAACTTTTGTAGAAGAATTTATCTGTCAGGAAATCTAGAAAAGGGGAAATCTTTTTTTTTGCTGTTTATTCATAGGCTATGAGGCTGACTAACAAGGTGAGGCTTTATTGTAGGCCCGATTGCTCTTGAGCAGTTGCAGGTGAGCTGCTAAAATGAGACATGCAGACCTTCAGGTGGAAGTGCAGTTTGGGCTAAGGACTCCAGATTTTGACTCAGCAATAATGAAGGAAGCTGAGCTCTCCAAGTTAGGACGAGGTGTGACTGAGAACAGAACTCAAAGAAGACCTGAAGAGAGCTGTGCTCATATGCCTCAAAGCCTGAAAATACTACATTTTTTCATGAATTTATGCAAAATGATAGAGGAAAATCCACCAAGTTTTCAGCACTGAGTTATGACACCAAGAGCAGTAATTGTGATTATTTGGCTTGCTAAACAATTATATTTTTTAAAAAGTAATTACTAACCTACAAGAATACAAGAGCCACAAAGTAATATTGCAGCTCTATAAAACACTGGTTAGACCATGCTTGAAATATACTGTACTATGCTGTAACGTTCCAGTCAAAGGGTCTCGGCCTAAAACATTGACTGTTCAGTCAGGTCAAGTCAAGTCAAGTTTATTTATAAAGCACATTTAAAATCAACCCATGTTGACCAAAGTGCGATACAAACCATAACAGGTGGCTAAGATCACAAATACAAGAAACACAGATATAAACAACAAGGCATTCAGCTTAAAGGCACAAAATAAACAACACACGAGTCGAGGCACAAGCCAAAAATCAGCCACATCAGGAGGATTCAAACGCTGGTGAATAAAGGTAAGTTTTGAGCCTGGACTTAAAAGAGTGGATGGAGGGTGCAGATCTGATAGGGAGGGGAATGCTGTTCCACGGTCTAGGGGCTGCAACAGCAAAGGTGTGGTCACCCCTGAGCTTAAATTTAGATCGCGGGACAGCCAGGAGCCCCAAGTCAGCCGGCCTGAGGGACCTGGGAGTAGAATAAGGGGTTAGAAGGTCTGCGATATGGGGGGGGAGGCACCCCATTTAGGGATTTATAAACAAATAGGAGAACCTTAAAATCAATCCTAAACCATACTGGTAGCCAGTGGAAAGAGGACAAAATAGAAGTAATATGGCCCTTCTTCCGGACACCTGTCAGGAGCCTGGCTGCGGCGTTCTGGACCAGTTGCAGGCGGGACAGGGACGACTGACTAATCCCAGTATACAGGGAGTTGGAACAGTCCAAGCGGGAGGATATAAGGGCGTGGATGACTTTCTCGAGATCTTTGAAAGAGAGAAACGGCTTGATTTTGGCAATAGTACAAAGCTGGAAAAACTGGCTTTTACTACTGCATTAACTTGCTTGTCAAACTTAAAGGCAGAATCAAATATCCCACCAAGGTTTTTGACATGGGGTTTGACAAGGGCGGGCAGGTTACCAAGACTGTTGGTAATCACTTTGATGGAGTCGGAGGGCCAAATAGGACAACTTCAGACTCGCCTTCATTCAGTTGTAGGATGTTTTGTGCCATCCAATACGTTGTGTCCTCAAGGCAGTTCATGAGGCTGGCTAGATTTGACTGGCCATTTGGTTTCAAGGGGAGATAAAGCTGTGTGTCGTCAGCATAACAATGGAAAGAAATGTCGTGTTTTTGAATGATTTGGCCAAGGGGAAGCATGTATATAGAGAAAAGTATGGGACCTAGGATGGAACCTTGTGGGACAACGGAGGAGAAACTAGCTGGGGAAGAGGAAAATTTGCCTATGTTGACGGAGGAACTTCTATTTTTGAGATAGGATATAAACCAGTTCAAGGCAGTGCCATCAACGCCACCCCGTACTGGAGACCGTCTATTAAAAGACTGTTTACTCTTTTCCATAGATGCTGCCTTGCCTGTTGAGTTCCTCCAGCATCTTGAGAGTGTTGCTTGAAATTCTGTGCTCATTTCTTGTCTCCTCATCCTTGGAAGGGTATGGAAGCTTTAGAGGAGATTTACCAGGATGCTGGCTGGACTAGGGGGCATGTCTTATGAGGACAGGCTGAGCAAGTGATGCATCATCAATAACTCACTCTGAGACGTAAGAAGCGAGATATCGGCTTTTATTGACTGGAAGAATGAACAACACTACATCCTGGAGAATGAGGCCGGGCTCAGGCCTCAATTGCCTTTATACAGGGGTCTGTGGGAGGAGCCACAGGAGCAGTCAGCAGGGGTCTGTGGGAGGAGCCACAGGAGCAGTCCAGACAGGGATATGTAGTTCACCACAGCAAGCTAGGGTTTTACTGGAGCATGGGAGGTGACTTGATAGAGAGATATAGGGCAATAAGAGGTGGATCGAGTGGATAGCCAGAGACTTTTTCCCAGGGCAGAAATGGTTAAGACATGGGGCATAATTTCAAGGTGATTGGAGGAAAGTATAGGGGAGATGTCAGAGATAAGTTCTTTACACAGAAAGTGATTGGTGTAAAGTATTTACCATACACTCCTCTGCCAGGAGTGATGGTAAATGCAGTAACATTAGAAGAATATAAGAAACTCTTAGATAGGCATGTGAATGACAGAACAAAATGGAGTAAGGGTTAGATTGATTTTAGAGTAGGCTTAAAGGTCAGCACAACATCATGGGCCAAACAGCCTGGACTGTGCCGGAATGTTCTATAGTTTAATAATGGCAAATTTGGGTGCTTATATTTTAAAGTAACGGCCAATATTTCAGCTGTAGTTCACAAGGGCCGTCGTACATCTGCACCATCCTGTAATGAGTCTGATGATATTTTCATTCTCGTTTGAATCATTAGTGTGTTACTGTCTCGTTAACCCAATACGCACCCGTATCATTCCCTGCTAATCCCAGAAGCTAGGAGACAGAGAAAGGATATCCATCCAGCCTGTTGATTCTGTGAAAGAGCTATCTATTTCATGCAGTTCCCCGTGCTCATTTCCCCATAATCCTTACAATTCTCTCCCCTTCAAGTATTCATTGAATTTCATTTTGAAAGTCAGGACTGGACCTGATTTCAGGCTGTGTATTGCAAAGCATAATGAGTTGCTGTAAATTCTCAATTCCCCATAGCCTCTTTTGCCAATTACCTGAAATTTGCATCCTCTGGATGCCAGTCCAGTTCCCCCTCCCTGCCAATGCAGAACAGGACTGACATCATCCCTGGACACAGGGTGCAGACCTAGGGAGGATTACTTAATCAAAGTTCTGATTGGCAGATCTAAAGCTCTGTATTTTGCATGTACCGACTAATTATAAGTACGTTTGTAAATTCGGCAATTGCTTTTGCCTCCGAAGTTAAAGTAAAGGGCAACTAATGAGTGAGATTTCTTTTTTTTTTCAATTTTGTGCATAGCCTACTTTCGAGCTCGCAGAATATCGTAGATGCTGCAGCCTGACTTGAAAAAGGACGCCTCTTTTGACATTTGCATTACATCACCGTCTCTTTTTAGCACATTATGTCATTCACAGTGAGACGCGTCTTCTCGCTGGCTGTACACTGCAGCAGCCTGTAACATTGTGTGCAGGGTGCTGTTTCATGCTTGGAAATCTGTTGAGGAAAGGATTATAAAAATAGTACTGCAACACTTACTTTCGTCTTTAGAATGATTTAATTGCATAACCTTAAGAGCAAGGAAATGAAACAAAAATGTGGCGTGTTCTCTATTCACATTGAACCCGTGAAGCAAAAACAATAAGGAATTTCACCAGTGATGTTAGCATATTAGCACACAAGTATAAACGCATTAACACCTACTTAATCTTTTCTGAATTGGGGAGGGGGGGGGGGGAATGCACCTGTATAGATGCCTGTAGTTCATAATGTTAACCGAAAGGTTGTAATCATTTAGGCTCCCTTGACACAATACATTGACTGCAGGGGTATTTTATACCTTTGCCATCAGTGTGAATAACTAGGACAGTAGATTCTGGGCAGTCGGTTGTCATGAAGATCTCATTTGTTTGCAAATCATGAGCACAAGAGATTCTGCAGATGCTGGAAATCCAGAGCAACACACACACACACACACACACACACACACACACACACACACACACACACACACACACACACACACACACACACACACACACACACACACACACACACACACACACACACAATGCTGGAGGACACAGCAGGTAAGGCAGCAGAATAAACAGTCAGCATTTCTGACCGAGGCCCTTCCTCAGGAACAGGGGAGATGCCAGAATAAAAAGACTGGGGGAGAGGAAGGGGGGCTAGCTGGAAGGTGATAAGTAATGCCAGGTGGGTGGGAAGGGTAAATGGCAAGGACAAGCTCCCAGGATGTATACGTTACCATGGTAGCGAGCCTTGGTGAGTACTTACTCAAAGAGTTGGATCACAGAAGGGGAGCAGTAAGAGAGGGTCTCACTAAACTCAAGTTAAAGAGAAGATTTAAACTTCCTCAAGGCAGGCATCCCTCAGGCAGCTGCTGTGGGTTAAATTATTTACTTACAATGTAAACTACTGGAAACTTACCAAATTGAAAATCCAGGTTATTGCAAATGAAAATCTGTGATTCTTAGAAAATGCTGGAGGAACTCGGCAGGTCAGGTAGCATCTATGGAGAGGAATAAAGAGTCGACGTTTCAAGCCAAGACCCTTCATCAGGACTGGAAAGGAAGGTGAGAGAAGCCAGAACAAGAAGCTGGGGGGGGGGGGGGAAGAGTACCAGCTGGCAGGTGAGGGGGAAGCTAGGTGGGTAGGGATGCAATGAGAAGCTGGGAGGTGACAGGAGGAAAAGGCCCCAAACATTGATTGTTTATTCCTCTCCATAGATGCTGCCTGACCTGCAGAGTTCCTCCAGCGTTTTCTGTGCAATACTCTGGATTTCCAGCATCTGCAGAATCTCTTGTGTCTGAGATTCATACTTCTAGAGTCAAACATTCAAAAAGGGATCATAACAGAAGTGAAAAGAAACACGAAACAAAGCTAAAATACTAATGAATTTGCTCTATTACTCTACCTAACTGCTCCCACTACATTGTAATGACCAACAGAAAAGATCAAAGATGAGATCCTGGAAAATGTGGATCAACTTTCATATCTTGGGAGCCATCCCTTGGCAAAAGAGAAGTTGATGATGAAATTCGCCATCAATATCAGTGTATCAGCTTCACTTGTGAAAGAAAAGAGTTCAAGGAAAAAGCCTATCATTATATCCCACTGATTTTTGTGAACCTGCAAGATTTGGAAACATAAAGTAGGCACCTCAAAGTGATGGAGAAGTGCAATTGACGTTAGGCTTACAAAATCTTCCAAAGCCACTGGAGGAATAAGCAATTCAACACCATCATCCTTTCCAAGGTCATCTCCCTAGGACCAGGGCTCTAGTCATACGGAGCTGGCTTCCAAGATCCTAGGAGTTCACATCATGGACATTCTCTCTAAGGTGTGCGCATGTGCATGCGGATACATCTTTAGCTACTAGCGCACAAAGGAATTTAAATTGTGCACGAAAATTTGTCGCCCTCTGCCTCGTTGGTGTGATAAGTATATTTCACGATCGTACACAATCACATTTCCTTTTCCAGCTTTTGATGCGGATGGTGTTGACAATGTGGAGTTTGTGATGATGTGTCTGCAGTTTTTAGAACTGGCTCGTTTACACTGTTTTTAATTGAAGGAATTATTCAGTGCGCACGTTGTTATCACTGGGCAAACAAAAAATTGCACAGCACAAGATTTTTGCGCACACTGCTCATTACAAATTAGAGCGAACATCGATATCTCCTCCCTGAACAAGAAAGCACAGCAGCGCCTCCTCTTCCTGAGGAGATTGAGGCAAGCAAGGCTCCCACCCTCTATCTTCCCTGAATTTTATAAGAGCACCTGGCAGGTTGCACCTCCATCTGGTATGGGAGCAGTGAGTATTGGGCTGGAAGGACTGTGAGAATGACTGAGAGGATTGAAGGGGTCTCCCTACCATCTGTCAGAGACATTTATCAGGAGTGCTGTGTTGGCAGGGCACGGTATTATTAAGGATCCCACCCATCCATCCAGCATCCTCGTTGACTTCCTATCATCAGGCAGGAAACTCTGATGTATAAAACAAGAACGAACAGGATGAGCTTCTTACCCCCAGGCTCACCGGTTAATCTGTTCTGTACCTGACAATATTTAACTCATGCACTTTGCTTATTTATACATAATTCATCTGTAGATTTTATGTGCTTTACACTTTGGTTCCGAAAAACATTGTCTCATTTGGCGATATACATGTACATAGTTAAATGACAATAAACTTGACTTGACATGACTTCAGGGAGTGGACAAGGCATTCCACGTGCCAGACGACAGATTCCCATAATGGGCATTCTTCTCTGACTTCTGTAATGGCAAGATAAACCTGTCGTGAGGGGGAAAAAAAGCCTTTCATCCTCATGTCATCTTCTTAATGCCGCCATTCATCCTCTGTGTCACACACATTTCGTTCCTTCTTCTCAAAGTCTCCTTGAAACTAATGCAAGATCCTAGTGGAAATCCCTGACCTCCTCGAAACACGGACAAGTAATAATAGCCTGTAGTCTCTTAGCCAGCACCACACAAAAGCCCAGTGAAAAGAGTGGTAAAAGCACAAAGCCTTCAAAACATCTGCTCAGTCTGTGGAAGCATCTGAGTACTCCACATTGGTCACATCAGCCACCTCAGAAAACACCGAGCCAGAGGGACTGGAGAAACAGATGATCAATATTCAGATGGAAGGGCCAATGTGCTGAATGATTTTGCAAGCGTTTTGACCAGGTCAAAAGGTAGAAACACTCAGTGGAGCACATGCACTTCCTGTAGGGTGTAAGTAACTTCCAACACTTAGATTACAGAGCAGGACACAGTCAGTCAGGAGTGTTGTACTGACTGGGCAGAAATATGACATGAATGCAGTAGTAACAAATACTCAGCAGGTCACTCAGCGTGTGGGGGCATTTAAAATAACAAGCAATTGCTTCCAGTGATTTGTTTCAAACTTTCAAAGTTAGTAGCCCGTGTTTATTACAAATTGATTTAATGTGAAGTTGTTACATTGCTGCAGGCAGGCACATATATTACTTTCTGATCTAACAGGATCACAGATTGAATTCACTCAGAATCAGAGATGGCTTTGTATAAATGATTCAGTGTCCATGTCTCACTTCGACCTCCTGGTCCTTCTCAGGAAAGGCAACGCCTCAATTCAGCAATTTACAGTCTTCTGGATAGAACATCAAGCTCAGTAGTGTCCAAAGATAGCCATAGCCATCTTATACATCTTAACACCTCCTTTTATCTACCGTGACACACATATCTTGATCCTGCTTCTCTTCCCCGTTTTCTTGTATTTTCTTGAAAAAGACTGTTACATTTTTAGTTCAATTTCTGATGAAAAATAATCAATCTAAACAATGTCTCTATCTTCCTGTCAACCAGATGACCTCTTCCAGATTTCTTAGAAAGAGTATGATACCAAGCCTCACAGAGATATCAGTGAACTTTGACTGGTGGCAGGCATCTTGTCCCCTTCACTGTCTTGTATAATTTATATTCGGTGTGTTGTCTGAATTGTGCAGAAGTCTTAGGCACGCTAGAATTTTTATATGGTTTCAGGCAGTATGGCCTCCACAGAACCCTGATCTCAACATCGTCGAGGCTGTCTGGGATTACCTGAAGAGACAGAAGCAAGAGAGGCAGCCAAAGTCTGCAAAGAACTGTGGCAAGTTCTGCAAGATGCTTGGAACAACCTACCAACCAACTCTCTTACTAAACTGCATGACAGAGAATTAATCCAGTTTTAAAGGCAAAGGGTGGTCACATTGATTTGATTTAGGGTGTTGATTCGATTTAATTTTTTTAACTGTTTACTTTATACTTTAACATTTAGAAACTTTTCATTTCATTTTCTTCACTTTACAAAGATTTTTACATATGCCTAAGACTTTTGCACAGTACTCGACATGCTTGTGAAGTTGCTGCAAGCCAGTTTTACTTTGTACTGGTATCTCACCAGGCTAATGCACATGATAACAAATTAATCTAGATCTTTTATCTGAAAGTATGCCCCCTCTCTCTACATCTGGAAAAAGAACTTGTAAATCTGTCTGAGAAACTCAAATGTTTTAGTGAAATCACTGATCATTCTTCTTAAGCTTATTACAGAATGCAAACGCTCATGGCTGTGGGAGTTCCTACTCGGCCCTCTAATGTATTAGAAGTGGAAACTGAGATGCATTGATGTTAATTTTGCAAAATTCCACAAACTCATGGTAAGTTCAATTGGATTGGAAAATAATAACTGGAACTCAATTTTTCTTAAATGGAAGGAGTAGGAAGCTACAGCCCATTTAGCTTATGACATAGAGAAAATGTTATATTACTAAGAACAAGTCACTTAGAAAATTTCAAGGAATGGAGCATATTTTTGTGAAAGAGAAATCACGTGTGACCAACTTATTGAAGTTCTTCGAAGAACTAGCTTATGTTATGGATAAAGAGGGAACCACTGTACATTTAAGAACTCCAGAAGTTATTTGACAAAGCATCATATTAGATGTTATTGTGGAACATTAACAGCTCATGGTGTGAGAGATAACATATTAATGAAGGCAATAGACTGGCTGGCGAATATGAACTAATAGATCTTTCCTGATTGGCAAGACATTGCAAATGGCATGAACAGAGATCAGTCCTGAAGCCTTTACATTTTACAATTTACAGTATATAGATGGATGAAGAGGTTAAACGCATGTAGTATACTTAGAAATTATAGAGAAATAAAGCTTCAATCCAAATCAATCATGCTGAACATGTTGCCTACCTGAGCTAGTCTCATCTGCCTGTGTCTATTTAGCCTATATCTCTCTAAATCTTTCTTACCCATGTATCTGTCCCAATGTCTTTTAATTGTTATAATTGTACCCTCCTCTACCACTTCCTCTGCCAGCTCATTCCATATACACTTCTGTATGAAAAAATTGCTTCATAGGTCCTCTAAGTCTTTCCTCCTTACCTTAACTTTGAATTCCTCAGTGATATCATTTCAAAGGATCTGCACTGGGTCCAGCATGTAATTGCATATACTAAGGAAGCATGGCAGAGCCTCTATTTTCTTGAAAGTTTGCATAGTTTGCATGTCATTAAAAAAATGGCAAACCTCGATAGCTGGGCAGTGGAGAGTATAGTGACAGGTTGCATCACAGCCTGGTATGGAAGCACCAATGCCATTGAATGGAAATTCCTACAAAAAGTAGTGGCTGTGGTCCAGCTCATCACAGGTAAAGCCCTCCCCACCACTGAGCCCATCTGTATGGAGTACTGTCACAAGAAAGCAGCATCCATCTTCAAGGGACCCCCCCCCCACCAATGTTCCCTCTAATTTGTAATGACCAGTGTGTACAAAAATCTTGTGCTGTGCAAATTTTTTCCCAGTGATAATAGCATGTGCAAACTGAATAATTCCTTCAATAAAAACAATATAAATGAGGCAGTTCTAAAATGTGCAGACAAATCATTGCAGACTCCTTGTTGTCAACACCAGAAACTGGAAAAGGAAATGTGATTTTGTACGATTGTGAAATATACTTAACATGCCAGCTGGGTAGAGTGTGACAGTTTAAATTGGTTTGTCCACCACCATCCAGGCCATGCTCTCTTCTCACTGCTGCCACCAGGAAGCTGGTACAGGAGCCCCAGGACCACCACCTCCAGGCTCAAGAGCAACTATTACTCCTCAACCATCAGGCTCTTGAACCAGACGGGGCAACATCACTCAACTTCACTCATCCCAACACTGAACTGTTCCCACAAACTATGTTCCCATTTTCTCAATATTTATTGCTTATTTAATTATTATTATTATTTTGTTTGGGTGTTAAATGTTTCTTTGTTTTTACTGTGAATGCCCGCAAGGGAATATATCTCAGGGTGGTATATAGTGACATGCATGTACTTTGTTAATAAATGTACTTTGAGCTTTGGAATGTGAATGCCTTCTAGCTTTCAGATGTTGTAATCGTATCCTCTGCCACTTCCTCTAGCAGCTCATTCCACATGCTCACCTCTTTGCGTGAGAAAAGTTGCTTCATAGGTCTTCTCAGCTTATCCTGGGAAAAAGATTGTGACTATTCAGCTTTTCAATGCCCCTCATGATCTTATAAACATCTAAAAAGGTCGCCCCTCAGCCTTCCATGCTCCAGGCAAACAGCCTCAGCCTATCCAGTCATTCCTGATAACTGAGCACCTCCAGTCGCAGGTGTTTGTGATGACAAATACAGGGAAGTTTCAGAGAGATATACACAGGACTTGTGATTGAGCAAGACGAGGGAAAATGCTAAACTGTCTCTTTTGACAGAGAAAGAAAAGCATATTATTTAAATAGCAAGACATTAAAGAGCTTCAAGATGCAAGAGGATTTGGATGTCTAGTGATAAATTTGCTGAAGATCAGACTGCAGGTGGAACAAGTTGTTAGGAAAATTAACAGTATGTTTTCATCGATCACAAGGGGAAATGAGTTCAGATATAGGGAGGCTATGCTTTAGTTATAGAGGGTGTTGTTGAGACCATATTTGGAGTGTGGTATAGAAAGCAGCTGAAAGAATGTTTCCTAGACTAATACTGGGTGGGAATGGACAGGTTGCCTTATGAGGAAAGGTTTGAGAGGCTAGGATTATATCCACTGGAGCTTTAAAGAGGGAGAGGGAATTTGAGTGAAACATTCTTTTCTGCTTGAGTATGGAGTTTTGGTCATCCCTCCGACACAACAGTGAGGAGTAAAATGAGAGCCGTGGCTGGAATCAGCAGCAACGGCTAATGACCCCAGGACTCAGGCGGACTGACCTCTGAACTCCACGTAAAGCCATGTCAGTGTTTGCATGAGATCACAGATCTTGGTGAGATAAGGTAAGTAGTTTGAGTGTTGCCTCTTTAAATAGCATGGCTTCAAGGGAAATAGGATCAGTGAAGGTTGTTCTGTAGTTAAGTAAGAACTGCAGTTTTTCAGGAAGGTTGTAAATCTCATTGTAGACAAATGCTCAGTTTTACACAGTTGCTGATGTCATTGCAAGAATACAGAGTGAAAATCTTGCCAAGCTTTGGAGTCCTATTTCCTATATGTCTTAGGGCACCAGGAATGAGTGGAAAATTACTGTGCTCTGGGTTAATCCAATTTTCAAGCACTCCCCGGTGTTTTCAGTCCTTGCAAAGCCCCATCCTCTTGTTGCCAGCTATTAAAGCTATGAGTGGCATTTAATGGTTTTAAAGTTTAATAGATAATAAGGAAATAAAAATAATGTTTAAAGGTTTGAAAATAAGATTAATTAAAAGCACTTAAAACCAAAATAAAATAATTAAACAGAAATAACGTAAATTTCCTTTTGCTCTCTAGCCTACAACTCCATGATACCAACTAAAAATCAATGGGATCTCAGATCTTGGCTTAAGATCAGAAGGGGGGATTCACAGTCACTATACAGCCAGTCCCTACAATTCTGTCAGTATAGAGGTCACAAGAAAATGTCCCAGAGTTTCTCTCATTTAAACATCTATCCAGTGATGCACCATCAATAACTCACGCTGAGACTTAGGAAGTGAGATATCGGCTTTTATTGACTGGAAGAACAACACTACATCCTGGGAAAATGAGGGAGAGCAGCAGACCACAGTCGCCTTTATACAGGGGTCTGTGGGAGGAGCCACAGGAGCAGTCAGACAGGTATATCTAGTTCACCACATCCAGATCACTTAGAAGTGATGGACTGGGAACCTCATACAATACAGTCACAAAGAGAAAGCAGCCATTTGAGCAGATACTAATATTGCAAACAAGGCAGCAAAATAAATTGATTGCACTGTTTTTGAACTTTATCCATGGAGATTCTTATTGATTGCATACAACAAGACAATAGCACTTCAGAAGACTGGCACTTTGTGTTAGATGTGGACTGAGGTTTAAGACACATTAACAGGAGTTTCCTTGAAATTTGGGCATTCTGCTGAATGTACATTTTCTGAGTACCGAACACCCGATTTTTAAAAATGATTTTCACATATATTTTTGTAGTTATATGCCCATGGGCAATTGCTGCACCTTGCTCTAGACTTGAGTCTAGCATGGTTTTTGAAGTTTTTAGAAAAGATGGAGGAGGAGTTAAAAGGAGAGGGGAGTTATACTACTAATCAGAGACAATATCACAGCTGCACTCAGGAGAGACATAATGGAGGGTCAGACCCTGAGTCCATTTGGGTGGAATTTAGGAATAGGAAGGGTGCAGTCACTCTGATGGGGTTGTACCACAGACCCCCTAATAGCCACCGGGATATTGAGAAACAGAAATGTAATCAGATTAAGGAAATGTGTAAAAATAATAGGGTTATTATCATGGAGGATTTCAACTTCCCTAATATAAACTGTGACCTTATTAACGTAAGGGGGTTAGATGGGGCAGAATTTGATAAGTGTTTTGAGAAGAGTTTCTTAAATCAATATGTGGATGGTCCAATGAGAGGAGAGGCCGTACTGGACCTGGTGTTGGGTAATGAGCCTGGCCAGGTGACTGATCTTTCAGTCAGTGAACAGCTAGGAAACAGTGACCACAACTCCTTAACTTACAAGGATAGCGGTAGATAAGGATAGGCATGGTCCTTGTGGGAGAGATTTAAACTGGAGTAGGGAAAATTGCAAGAGCACTGGGCAGGAACTGAGATGCGTCAATTGGAAACAGCTTTTTTTTCTGGGAAGTTCACATCAGACATGCGGAGGGAGTTTAAAGATCAATTGCGCAGAGTACAGGAAATGTATGTTCCTGTTAGAAGGAAGGACGCGGATGGAAAGATAAGAGAACCTCAGACGTCCAGCGAGATTATGAATTTAGTCCAGAAGAAAAAGGAAAAGCATGTAATACTTCAGAAGTTAGGATCAAACGAAGCACAGGAGGCGTATAAAAACGTCAAAAAAGAACTAGTGAAGGAAATAGGAAAGCCAGGAGGGGCCATGAAGAGTCTTTGGCAAGTACGATGAAGGTGAATCCCAAGGCATCCTGTACACACACCAAGAGTAAGAGGATAACTCGGGAGAGGGTGGGACCACTCAAGGATAAAGGGTGGATGCAGAGAATGTGAGTGAGGTACTTAATGAGTACTTTACTTCAATACTTACCAAGGAAAAGGATATGGAGGACCCAGAAATCAGTGCTGTGTGTATTAGGGCGTTTAG
The DNA here is from genome assembly GCF_048418815.1 of Hemitrygon akajei. Classification (NCBI taxonomy): domain Eukaryota; kingdom Metazoa; phylum Chordata; class Chondrichthyes; order Myliobatiformes; family Dasyatidae; genus Hemitrygon; species Hemitrygon akajei. The sequence continues at coordinate 40,298,950 of NC_133129.1, forward strand.
AGCTCAAGGTGGAAGAACTGTTGTGTCTCCTAATGAGTATTAAGGCAGAAAAGTCCTTGGGGTCAGATGGGATTTACCCAGGTTATTGAAGGACCTTTGACCAGTATTTTCACGTGTCCTCTCTAGCCACAGGTGAGGTCCCCGAGGACTAGCAAGTGGTGAATGTTGTACTTCAATTTAAGGAGGGAACAAGGAAAACCCCTGGAAAAATAGACCATTGAGTCTCATGTCAGTAATAGGGAAATTGCTGGAGAAAATACTTAGGGATAGGATATATGAGCATTTGCCTAATTAGGGAGAGCCAGCATGGCTTTGTGCAAGGCAGGTTGTGCCTTACCAACCTGACTGAGTTTTGGACTCTTTCGTCGCAGTTGCCCATTTACTGTTATTCACTAATTTGTTTTCTCTCTCTCTCTCCCTCCCCCCCCCCCCCCCCACCATAGAAAGAGTACAGGAATTTAATAATTTCCTGCTGTGCATTAATCGTCGCTGCAATTGATGGGGGTGGGGCAGTGGATGTTGTCTACATGGATTTTAGTGAGGTGTTTGACAAAGTCCCACATGGGAAGCTAATCCAGAAGATTAAGGTGCATGGGATCCACGGCGAATTGGCTGTTTAGATTCAGAACCGGCTTGCACAAAGGCCAGTGGCTGAAGGGACTTATTCGAGCTGAAGATATGTAGTTAGTGGAGTTCTGCAGGGATCTGTGCAGAATGCTGTTTGTAATGCATATAAATGCCCTGATGAAACTTTAGGTGGGCAGATTAGTAAATCTGCAGATGATACTAAGACTGGTGGAGCTGTGGATAGTGTAGGAGACTGGCAAAGAATAGCACGATATAGATCAGTTGCAGGTATGGGCTAAGAAACGACAGGTTGAGTTTAACCCTGATAGGTGTAAGGTGTTGCACCTCAGTAGGGCAAATGCAAGGGGTCAGTACACTGTTAAGGGCAAGATCCTTAACAGCAACAGTGCTGCTGAGCAGAGAGATCTTGAGATCCAAGATCATAGCTCCTTGAAATTGTGTACACAGGTCGATAAGGTGGTTAAGAAGGCTTATGGAATGCTTGCTTTTATTAGTCGAGGCATTGAGTTCAAAAGTAGGTTATGTTGCAACTTCATAGAACTCTGGTTAAGCCACACCTGGATTACAGCATACAGTTCTGGTTGCCCCACAATAGGAAGGATGTCGAGGATCTGGAGAGGGTGCAGAAGAGGTTTACCAGGACGCTGCCTGGTTTAGAGGGCACGTGCTATCATGAGAGGCTGGGTAAACTTGGGCTGTTTTCCCTGGAGCGTCGGAGGCTGAGGGGAGATCTGATAGAGGTTTCCAAGATTATGAGAGGCACAGATCGAATGGACAGAGAGTATCTGTTTCCCAGGGTTGAAATGTCCAATACCAGAGGGTATGCATTGAAGGTGAGAGGAGTTTAGTTCAATAGGGATGCGAAGTTAAGTTTTTACTCAGAGAGTGGTGGATGCCTGGAATGCACAGCCCGGTATGGTGGTAAAGGCTTTTAAGGGACGTTTGGGTAGGCAGATGGATGTAAGGAAGGTGGAGGGATAGGAACATGGGATGAGAGTTTGGGTGTTTTTGATTTGCTTTTTAGCTGGTTCAGCACAACATTGTAGGCTGAATGGCCTGCTCCTGTGCTGTACCATTCTGCATTTAACTCCTCAGTCTCATTTGCTACTGGGGAAACAGTCCACGCATAACCAGTTTCCCCTTGTAATACAGGCCCTCTAGACCCAGTAACATCCCTATGGATCCAGAGTAATGACACCCTTCCTATAGCAAACTGCTCCAAGTGCCTTCTCTGTCGTTGATGTAAGATGGGGGGGGGGGGGGGGGGTGGAGGCACATGGCGTTTTTGAACAAAGCAAACTGGATAAATGTGCATCAGTACTTCATGCTAGTCTGCACCAAAACGGAAGCATTACATGCATTACGGTAGCAGTCTTCATGATCTCTTCAAGCATGGAAAAGGCTTAGTGAAGATTCTCCTGCATCAGACAGGAAAACTTTGTGATTACTTCCGAGTTGGGCTGGAGACTGTGGAGGCAATTCTCCTTTCTTGTTGCCAGGTGGTTCAAAAGTTCAAAGTAAATTTATTATCAAAGTACAGACACGTCACCATATACAACCCTGAGATTCATTTTCTTGCGGGCATACTCAGTAAATCAGAATCAATGAAAGACCATACCCAACGGCAGACAACCAACCAGTGTGCAACAGGCAACAAACTGTGCAAGTACAAAAGAGAAAATAATAACGTTATAATTAATAAGTAATAAGCATCAAGAATATGAGATGGAGAGTCCTTGAAAGTGAGTCCATAGATTGTGATGGGCAAGTGAAGTTGAATGCAGTTATCCCTCCTGGTTTAAGAACCCGATGGTTGAGAGGTAATATCTATTCCTGAACCTGGTGGTGTGGGTCCTGAGGCTCCTGTACCTTCTTCCTGATGGCAGCAGTGAGAAAAGAGCTTGGTCTGGATGGTGAGGATCCTTGCTGATGGGTCCTGATGGTTGTGCTTGAGCCTGAAGAAGTGAATAATGCCAGATACAACTAATCTGCCACCTGGTGTTCCTACAACCCCTGCTACTTCTGTCACTCTTTCCCAAGAAACATCGTCAGAGGGGGACACTGAAATCAATCCTCGCAGCTTACAGTTGAGTAGCTGTAAAGCAAAACATTTCAGGTTTCCTTTATCAATATGCCAAGCTGGTTCATGACACAGTGCAGAATAAGAAGCCCTCTCTGATCACTGAACTAATAAAGAGAATGACAGTCTGTTGGGGGGGGGGTGGGAGGGGGCTACTGGACAGGATCGAAAGAAACTAGGGAAAGTTGTAAAATTAGTCACCTCTATCATGGGTACTAGCCTCTGTAGTATCCAAGACATCTTCAAGGAGCAGTGCCTCAGAAAGGCAGTGTCCATTATTAAGGACTCTCATCACCCAGGACATGCCCCCTTATCATTGTTACCATCAGGAAGGAGGCACAGAAGCCTGAAGGCATACACTCAACAATACAAGAACAGCTTCTTCTCCTCTGCCATCCGAATCCTAAATGGACATTGAACCTATGAACACTATTTTACTTTTTTATTATTTTTATTCTTACACTACTATTCTCAATTCAAGTATTTAATATACATATATATACCTATTGTAATTCATTTACCCTTTTCTATACTTATCATGTATTGCATTGTACTGTTGCCACTAAGTTAACAAATTTCACAACATAGACTGGTGATATTAAACCTGATTCTGATTTTGATTTAAATAGAAAGCATTGGAAATACTCAGCAGGACAGGCAGCATCCGTGGAGAGAGGCAGTTACTGTTCCAGGTCAAAAACCCTCTATTAGGTGATGGTTTAATGTGGGTATCTCATTGAAATGATTGTGCAATTGAACACGCTCTCTATGAGCTGGTATTTTGAAGGACAACAGATAGTGTCTCACTGCCAAGTATTTCCACCATCTGTTTTATTTCAGATTTTTTGCATCTGCACTTTTTTGCTTAAGGAGGAAATAACTTAAAGGCCACAATATTTAAACATATATGCCTTTTTTTCATATGTGATATCTGACAGTGTCCTAATTGTTTTTTTAAAGGTTGCTCATAAATGAAAAAGAATTGAGATTTAATTGCAGGCAGCTGTTTAGACGTGTGACTAAGATCCTCTTGCTTAGATCCACATGGTTCATGGTTACTGATTAACCGGGGAAAAGTCCCCGAGGTCACGTGTGTTTAAATTACAGTAAATGGGCTGTTGGTGTTTCCCAGTAAGCTGTGAGAAGTGGGGAAATGTCTGAGATGGCTAGAGCCCAATACCTCCACTTACAACTTCGCAAAGGAATCTGGGACAGCTCTGAATACTGGTATTCTTTATGTCCAACATTCCTCCGTGATGGAAGTGATGGAAGATCTGATGTAGGTGTCACTCGGTCAAGATCATGCATTTGAATGTGACCAGTCTCCTCTAAGCTTGTCTAGAAAATGATTAGTGAGAAAGCACTCAGGCCCTCATTGAATATTCAGATTGGTATTCTGCCTGCTGTGCCTGGCAGTCTTGCCCTTACACAGAATACTTCATAGAGATTTCCATGTTGGTGACTGTATGACAACATAAGAACATGGAAACAGGCCACTCAGTCCAACTCATCTATTGTGATGTCTGTGAACCTTACGTGTCTTCTCACATCCCTCTTTATCTAACTCCATTCATATAACCTATATCCTTCCTTATTCCCAAACTTCTTGAGCTTCCCTCTGAATGCATCTCTGGCTCATGTGGTTCTTGTGGAAGTGACGCGTCAGCATCAGGATACCGTAGTCAGGAGCAGTTAATGCTGTTTCAGTCCACTTGGGAGGAGTTCTGAGTTGGAATCGAGGTTTGGTGAGGTAAAAGGCAGCAGTGGTGGGGAAAATTGGAGTTTGATATTGGGGGCAAATGGCAAAAGCAAAGCTATGAATTTGGGCTGAAGAGAGGCAAAAAGGTCTGCTATCAACATTGGAAGATATCAGTGGAAGAGTGCTTCAGGGCCTCCTTGAGCACCATGAGATATATTCCTGTTCTACCTGGCTCACAGTGAGCGCTCTGAAAAGCATATTGTCGACTTCCCACCTCAGTTTCGTTGCAGATATCCTCGAACACCTGCCCATCAACTGTTCAACTGAACTCATGTTCCCAGCTGCACTGCTGGAGTCTGATATAAAGAAGATAGAAGTTTTTGCACATTGCTAAATCAGGACAGGATAGTACAGTTACCATACAGTGTCTATGGAGGGGAATAAACAGTCGACGTTTCGGGCCGGATGAAGGGTCCTGGCCCGAAATGTCAACTATTTATTCCTCTCTATTGATGCTGTCTGACCTGCTGAGTTCCTCCAGCATTTTCTGTGTTGCTCTAGCTTCATATGCAATAAGGCAGGGACACATTCTTTATTTTAACCTTTCTAGCTATTATCTTGTCCTCTCTTGCCCATCATAGAGAAAAGAGGCCTTTAACCGAAAAACTTCCTGTGATAATATCACATGCAATCATTCTCGGGCTACATCAAGCAGAAATATTGAGTACAGATTCTTCAGTGGATAGATGAAAAGTTTTATTAGAAATTCATCTTTAGTTTCTTTCTTTAAATCCATACCCCATTGCTATTATATCACTCTTGCTGGGTCCAATTTATCTACAGGCATTACATCATTGAAATTGCAGACAGCACGATGCTTTTAAGTAAGAATTTTCTTCACTTCTATTGAAATGCTGTACAATTAAGGAAATGTGATTGCAAACTATCTATCAGTACAATGCCATTATTAGCAGACCATGGCATAATTGTTCTATTTTGATATCTTTCAAGTTGCATTCATTACTGTCAGTGGGCATACTTGTTGGTTACACTTCAATCAGAAGCAAGCAGTTAAATATTATACTGCTCATCAAACAGCTTTAATAAATAAGAACAAAAATCGGAAAATTAATATGTAAGCAAAGAAGATTATGCAGAATTCAGAAATGACAGTCTATTCTCAAAGGTATACTGTAAAAACAGAAAAAAAGCCGCAATAAGAAAATTCTGTATCCTCTGCCAACTGATTAGTATTAAATTAAATCTTGATTTTTATGACCTCCTATCTGCTAAGCAATTCCTTGCACACACCTCTGAAAAATGATGCCTTCAAGCCTGTCACCCTCGGCAGTAAATCTGAGCTTTTTCTTTTTCTTTACAGTAATAAGAAGCAACAATGACTTTAATGATTTTCAAACCCGTCCCATAATTTCATTAATTTAAAAAAAAACAGATGCAGCCAGGATGATGTCATTCCTTTCCACACAGTGAAATCTGAGTCAGATTCCAGATATAGAAACCAGTGTTACTGCCTTCTAATCGTATTATTGCTGCGGAGCTGTGATCAATAGATGCTTTTTTTTGTTGTAATCTATTAATGCTGAAGCAGTCCTTCCATACTTCATGGTGTACATCAATTCACAGCCACCTTTCACCAGGCTACTGTTCTCATTCATTCAACTGACCTCAAGAAACCTTGGACTGTTATCAAGTTATACCTTTAGGGACTAGATCTAAAATAGGTAGCTAACAATTATTTATTCTTTCAGTTCTAGTAAGTGCACTCCGAGATGGTCCAGTCTTTTCTGTCTTTACATTTTATTTCACCAGTAAAATATCCTTAGGACAGTGACTACTTTTATACATCGCTATATCAGCAGGAATAGTGCATTCAGTGACCACTTTGTGAGGTAAAGGAGGTACCTAATAAGCGACCACTGAGTGTATGCTTGCGGTCTGCTCCTCCTGTAGCCCATCTACTTCAAGGTTCGATGTGCTGTGCATTCAGAGATCCTTCTTTGCACACCAGATGTGTTTATTTAAGTTCTGCTGCCTTCCTGTCAATTTCAACCAGTCTGGCTATTTCCCTCTGACCTCTCTCATCAACAAGGCATTTTTACCCACAGGGCTGTCACTCATTGGATGTTTGTTGTTTCCCGTCCCATTCTCTGCACGAAAATATCCCAGGAGATCAGCAGTTTCTGAGATACTCAAACCACCCCATCTGGCACCAACAATCACCCCACAGTCAAAATCACTTGGTTCAAATTTCTTCCCCATTCTGATATTCAGTCTGAACAGCAACTGAACCTCTTGACCACGTCTGCATGCTTTTATGCATTGAGTTGCTGCCACATGATTGGTTAATCAGGTATTTGCATTAATGAGCAGGTGTACTGGTGTTCCTAATACCTTATGAAGGTATTATATTATTTTGTATCTACAGTATATATGAAGTCATAGAATACATTTATGCTGATTAAACTGCTCCTCTCTGTGGCACCTGTGTAACTGAAGTCAATTCTCTACTTGCAAGGGTAGTGTGATGATCCCCTCCTAAATCTATCTGTATATTTTTGAGGAAATTAGAGGCATTTTTCACATTCCTATATATTAAATGGTGTCATGCCTAAAATGATAGTTGAAGCAGAGATTGAAAAGCATATTAGAATTGAAGGACTTCCGGTGCTAGCAGGGTGGGGGGGGGGGGGGGGATGTCACTGTGTGTTAGTTGCCAATACTAATTGTGGCTTTTATTGAGAGGGATAGTTAAAACCAAATAGGAACCTGAATGTAAGAATGTGATTTGAATGTAGCAGCAAAATGTAAGGCTGAATTTGCCCATTTACTTACGATGAATGACCTGCTTTTTTCAAGTTTAAAAAAAAAGCATTTAGTGTGAGGTTGAAGAGTGAGCAAAAATCGTGTGTGTGGCATTGCTCCTCATCTTGTCCGTTATTGAGAGATGGCAAAACAAGTGCATGTTACTGAATGTGTTAATGAAGTTATGATTCGTGTCATGCAGAGCCACTGTTGCCTAGTAACATTTACATGTGAGGAATGTTACTCAAAAGAATGGTGTAGATTAATTTAAGAGGCACACTGTCAATGTTTTATACGAATCAGAGATACTCTCGGCATTATAAAAAAAAGAGTAAAAGGAAAAATAAATGCTTGCATTAGAAAGATAGCATTCTTCACTTTGGAACTTCCCAATAAACAAGAATCTGGATTGTTTATTCTGGAACATCAAAGGCTAAGGGATGACCTGAACGAATTAAGTAAAATTATGAAAAGCATAGAGTAGATAGAGCCTTCCCCCTCCCCCCCAGTGTATCAATGTCAAGTACTAGAGTGAGAATGGGAAAGTTTTAAAGAAATTTATGAGGCCAGTTAATTTTTTTTTAATTTTTTTTTTACACAGGCAGGTGCCTGGAACACATTGCCAATGGTGGTGGCAGAAGCAGATATGACAGCAATGTTTAATAGGCATTTATATGGGCACATGAACAGGCAGAAAACCGAGGGGTATGGCCCATGTGCAGGCAGAGGAGGTTATTTTACACAGGCATCATGCTCATTGCTGATATGGACCAAAGAGATCCTGAAATTCAAAGATAGTTATGAATGAAGACAAGTTTAGACCTGGAGGAAAGTATAAAGTAGGAATAGGGGAAATTGTAGCATTGTTCGGCAGATGCTTGGGAGAGTAAATTGGGAGCAATCGTTATTGGTTAATTCCAGATCTTACATGTAAGAGTTATTTAAAGACCAGCTCTCCAGCGTTCAAGACAGTTATAAGGAGGCGGTAAGAAAGATGGTAAAGTAAGGGAAACCCTAGATGATAGGAGAGGTTGAAAATTTAGTCAAAAAGAAAAAGGAAGCACATGACTGATTAAGGAATCTGAAATCATTCAGGACGCTGAGGAACATGAAGGAAGCTGAAAAGAACACAAGCAAGGAAATGGGGGGGGGAGGGTGGATATGAAATGTCATTGATAAGTAGGATTAAAGAGGATCCAAGGCATTTTTGACATACATTACAAAGCAAGATGGTGACTAGGGAAAGGACCACTCAAGGATAAAGGAGGGAACTCATGCTTGAGGGTTGTCAGCAAAGTACTAAACAAGTGCTTTGCTTCAGATTTCCTTAAGGACAAGGACATGGAGGATAGTGAGATCAGGGTGCGGTCTTCTAATTTTTGAGATCAAGAAGGAGATGGCATTTGGTCTCTTAAAGAACTTTAATGTGGATGCATCACCAATGCCTGAGATGGGATCCATCTCAGATTATTGAGAGAGGTAAAAGAGGATATTGCTGGCACTTTGACAAAAAATGTTGTATCCTCTTTAGTCACAGACTTCCAAATGACTGGAAAGTAGCCAATATTGTCCTTTTGTTCAAGAAATGAAATAGAGATAACCCAGGAAATTACAAGTCAGTGATCTTCAGTTTAACGGTAGGAAAGCTATTAGAGAGGATCCTTAGGGATAGAATTTAACTGACATTTGGAAGAGTGTGGTCTAATAGGGATGGTCAGCTTATTTTGTGTGGGGCAGGTTACTGCTTACAAACTTGAATGAGTTTTTTGAGGAGATGACCAATGTGATCCATGAAGATGGGCAGAGGTATTGTCTACTTGGACTTTATGAAGGCATCTGATATGGTCTCTCTTAGTAAGCTGATCCAGAAGATCAAGATGCATGGGATCTTGGTAGCCTGGTTTCAGAACTGACTTGTCATTAGTCCAATGGCAATAGTGGAAGAATACGGAGAGGTCTGTGATCAGGGGTGTTCTGTAGGGAAATTGCAGACAGGGAAGAAGGTTGTCAAAACATACAGCCGGATATCAATCAGTTACACTCAGACAGAGATTAATCCAAGCAAGGGTGAAAATTTACACCTTGCACTTCCTTTCTCTTTCTTCACAATTGTTGCCTTACCCATTGAGGATTTCCACATTTTCTGTTTTCAGAGTTCCAGCGCCTGCAGTATTTTGCTTTTGATGAATGGAATTGGCAGATGAGTGAGGAGTGAATGTGAATGATTCTACTTGGCATGGGAAGATGAATGGAGCAGAAATGGCCCTGCAGGGTTAATTCTAACCAGGTGAATGGGCAGTTAGAATGATCAAGGATGCTCCCCTACAAGAAAGCCAGGGAGATTTATGTTGTTCTGATATTTGATGTGCTCCACTGAGCAGTTTACAAAGTCACCTAACAAGAACTAGTGGGATCTTTCTTTACATTCACAATGGGACTCCTCCTTACACTCACAATAGGACCCACTTGTGATTTGCATTTCATTGGTGATCTGTGGCGTTGATGACAGAGGGAGCGCAGTCGCGTCCAGAAGTCCCCAAGTAGGTCTGTTTGTTGGGATCAAGAAAGAAAGAGAAAGCTGAAGTCTCAACTCTGGTTTGGGTCTACTGCTTATTTTAGGATCTTTCCTTGATTCTAAGCATTCCCAAATGGTGACACAATCAGGTTGTAAGGAAACTCCAGAAACAATAGAAAAAAAGGATATTATACAATGATTTGTCCAGCTTCATTACATCCCAAAGCATTATATTGTTAATGACGCACATCCCATGTGAAGTCATTGTCTTTGGAAGCAGCATGACTATTTTGCTCACTGTAAGTCTCATGGAATAAAATGAGGTCCTGACAAGGTACATTGCTAGAAACATTGGGCTGAACACCCAGGATGAATCCACTGCGTTTTGTTGCAATAGTCCTCTGCAAACTTTTGCACCCATCCAAGTAGGCAGATCAAGTATTGGCCATTCAAATCCTTGAACCTGTTCCAGCTTTCAGTGACATCAAGGTTGAACTATGACCGAGCTCTACTCAGCTACCTTCCCCATGATCCATTTATACCTTGATCAAAAATTTAACAACCATAGGGTTAAAACTAACAACTGGCCTTAAATCAGTCGTGCTTATGGAAGAGAAATCCATTGCCCTCTGCTCAAATAAGCACTTCCTAACTTTGCTCTAACTTTGAGGTGCTTTCCCTAGTCCTAAAGTCCCCAGCCAGCAGAAGTAGCTTCCTGTCATCTCACTGTGTTATATTCCCTTTAAAATACTGGAAACATTATTCTGATTCCCCACCCCTCCCCCGTAATCTTGAAAATTCTGAGAAATTCCCAAGGTACACAGGTTATTTTAGGAGGAAAGTTTCTGTATCATTCCAGTAAATCAATGCTAAACACCCTCCAGGATGACTATTCCTTCCCAAGAAACAGCACCCTGAAGCATTCAGTGTATGCCTACCTTAAACCTCAGCACTATTTTGTCCATTGGTTTTCCAACAATAGAACCATCTCATTTGAAGCTGCATGAAGTTTGAGGATAGCAGAATTGTTTATAAGAATTCCTGAGAGACACTGAGCGCTCGAGTTCAATTTAGCAACATCTCAACACGTCAGGAAAAAGTAGGTGAGTTGTGGCTGGTGGAATATCTGAAATATTTTCACCAAACTATGGTGACAGCTCAAAGCAAATTATGGATAAAAGAATAGGAAGGCGTGTCAGTCCAAAAATAAGGTAATGCATAGTTTGGCGATGAAGAGAAGGCTGTACAACACTGGGGTATACTCACTAGGTACAGCACCTCAACAGGTAAAGTTTCCTCCTCCAACTACTTAATCTAATCAACTATTCTAGTTACCCCTCTCTATCTAGTATCTCCACTTTCAACCACTTTTTCTCATGCTGTTTACATTGTAAATACATGCTGGTACTTACGTACATTTATTCCATATCCATACTTTAACATCCAACTTTATTTTTATATAATCTTTTATTCTTTATAATTGTTAAATGTTACTTTTTGTCACATGACGCATCCTGACCAACACACCCCAGCAAATGTCTAATACATGAATGAAGTTGATTCTTGGTACATTTCATGTGAAGAAAGGGGGAAAGGCTAGAGGGTAGATTGAGTTCTAACCTAGACAGCCAGTCCTCCAGGGAAGGTTATGGTCAAAGGGGATTCAATCACTTAACGTTGCAAATAAGAATCTCACCTGCCTGGTAACAAACACACCTTAGAGCAATGAGAGATGAACTTAGGAACGGAGAAGAAAGATGCAGTGATCACTATCCACATGGATCAGTGACATACGAATGAGATCCTGCTTATTGGGGTTCAGAATTAAAGGGCAGGATGTTTGTGCTGTAATCTCAGGATTATTGACGTAGGAAGCTGGATGTGTGGCTGAACGAACAGGGCCGAAAGGAAAGGGGTCCATCTCCTGGAGACCCGATCATTGCTGGAGCAAGATGCACTGCTGGAGTGTTCCTTTGACACCCTTTTCATGCCCCCTGCCAGCCCCAGCCATTACCTAGGCTCCTTCACCTGGTTTCAGCTGCTCATTATCCCTCCCTTACCTAACTCCTGTTAACACACCCAGCCTCTTTCCCACACCAGGCTCCATCTACCCATCATCCTCCACCTCTCCTCATGGGACTAGGCAGAGTCATAGTTCAGAATGGATTAGATGGGCCCAAGGGCCTGTTTCTGTGCCATGACCCAATGACATACAGCAGACCAACCCCTGCCTCACCCCTCCCTCCCACTTCTCTTGACTAATTATCTTCCTTTTACACTATCTGTCCTTACGCAGGGTCGTGACCCAAAGCCCGGTCATGCCTCCGTCCCCACAGATGCTGATCAACACCTCCCCTCCCCAAGCTTGTTTTTTTCCCACCCAGGCTCCAGCAGTCTCTTGTGCCTCCAAGCAGTACTGGGACAGGCCTCATTCGCGTGGGATAACACTTGACTCCTGATGGAAATAATATAGAATAAGTTATGGATGGGATGTGGTTGGAGGTGGGGAAGGACTCGGAATAGAATGTAAATATGTATTAGGATAAAATATGTAAGTGAGGCTCAGATCGAGGTAAGGAATAATAGTCACCAGACAGAAATGGTTGTAGCTATAGAATGTAAGTATTAAACGGCTGTTAAAAAATAGACTAATTGGAACATAAATTATATTGCCTGAGCTTTAGTGTGCACTGCATCTAAAACAAGAAAGGAGACCTGAAGGCAATAAATGAGATGTAGAAGTGATAACTGATTACTAGATGAACGGTCCATGAATTCAATTGCACAGCGCATGGTTTTAATGGGAGCAGTTGAACTGATGATCAAATTGGATAGCAGATATTTTTCACAGGTCACTAGACACAGAAGGAAAAATGCTTAATGCAGTGTTGAATCGTGCACTACTGTACCCCATGCGTAAGTATCGCTCAGCATGTTGCAATGACGTCATTTCGGGTGAAACACACAAAATGCTGGAGGAACTCAGCAGGTCGGGCAGTGTCTATGGAGGGGAATAAACAATCAGGATTTCAGACCGAGACCCTTTGTCCACACTCCAAAGGAAGGGGGCAAAAGCCAAAATAAGGTGAGTGGAGGGGAAAGAATACAAGTTGGCAGGTGACAGGTGAGACTAGGTGGGTGGGTGTGGGAGAAGGGATGAAGTAAGAAGCTGGGAGGTGATAGGTAGGAGAGGTAAAGGACTAAAGAGAAAAGTATCTTATCTGAGAGGACAGTGGACCATGGAAGAAAAGGAAGAAGGAGAGAGGGAATCAGAGGGTGCAAGCCAGGTTTGACGTCGCTGGTGCCTCTTTAAACTATGAACTTTCAACTAGAAAACAATATGATGTGATTAGGAAAGTAAGTTTTTACAGAAGGAAGCAAGCCCTCGATAAACAGACAGATCATACCTACTCCGTTTTTGGAGAATCTACCATTGACGAATATAATGCATTCAGCTTCCTTGAACCCAAAGATTAGATTTTCAGAATGTTGGGGTTCCCACCTTTGGTCAAGAGGGAGTTTGTGAGATGAGGGGCCTGGCAACAACCACTCTAGAATACCAGTCCGAGGTAAACTACTCCCAGTATAGGTGGGTGGCAGGGGAATCAGGAGAGAGCTTACAAGTATATTAGAGAACACAAGGTATTCTACAGGTCCTGGACGTCTTGAGTAACCCATACAAAATGCTGGAGGAACTCAGGAAGTCAGGCAGACTCTATGGAGAAAAATAAGCAGTCAATGTTTCATCACCTGATGAAAGGTCTCACCTGAAAAGTCACCTGTTTATTCCATGACAGACTTGCTAAGTTCTTCCGGCAGTTTTAGGTGTTGAGCATGTGAGAGAGAATGTTACAGGGAAAATAAGTGGGGTATTGGAGCTGATAGAAATTGACCGAGAGCTGGCGTAGACAAGATCTTGTATAGTAAGACGGACTCTTGACTTCACAGTCTACCTCATCATGGCCTTGTCTGCCTGCACTGCATTTTTTCTGTAACTGTAGCACTTTATTCTAAATCATGTTATTGCTTGTACTACTGTGTTGTACCAATGTAATGAAGTGATCTTGCAGAATGGTTTGCAAAACAAAGATTTGCACTGTACCTCAGTACACGTGAAAATAATAAACCAATTTCCAGTCTAATTTACTAGTTCACCAAGATGGCCCAAACAGTTTTCTTCTATATTGTTAGGAAAATATATTAAAAATAAATGAAATTCTGATTACATGCACCAGATCGCCACTATACCTCCCTCAATCACAGGACTCTGTAGAGAGCAGTGCGGACAGCCCAGCACATCTGTAGATGTGAACTTCCCACTATTCAGGACATTTACAAAGACAGGTGTGTAAAAAGGACCTGAAGGATCACTGGGGGCCTGAGTCATCCCAACCACAAACTGTTCCAGCTGCTACCATCTGGAAACGGTACCACAGCATAAAAGCCAGGACCAACAAGCTCTGGGACAGCTTCTTCCACCAGGCCATCAGACTGATTAATTCATGCTGATACAACTGTATTTGTATGTTATATTGACTGTCCTGATGTACATAATATTTATATAAATTACTATAATTGCACATTGCACATTTAGACAGAGACATAATATAAAGATTTTTACTCCTCATGTATAGGAAGGATGTAAGTAATAAAGTCAATTCAATTTAATTTATATGGGTTACTATTTTATGAATATACACTGCTGATGATGTTATCGTGCATGAACTGTTGAGCAGGTTTTGTCCTGGATATCTACTTAACTGAACCAGTGCTTTGTTCGCAATCTACTAGTGTCCATTTGACATCTACCCCGGTCCTATCACATTTTATTCATGCCAAATCTCTGAAATGAGCTGTCAGGGTCAAATCTACTTTACACCAGTGTGCAATGATGCAGCAAAGCTTACATTGAAACTTAGCGACCAAATAATTCTTACCTAGCTTTCTATGTGACATGTGTAATAAATGCTTGCTGGCATGTTTTGCTTCTAATCGGAATATTTTTGTCAATTAGTCATTGACTGCATTCAAAGCAAGGGCGAATATTGAACATTAAATAAAACAAGGGGTTTGGGGATAGGAGTGGAGATCGATCAGCTATGTAGATGTACCAATTAGTAAGTTCAGATGACACGAACATCGGCAGAGATGTGAATTGAGGATATTTTATCAGAACATAGTGCAGGATATAAAACAATTTGACATACAGGCAAAATATGACAGATGGAGTTTAATTGGGACATGTGTGAGGTGTTGAAATTTGGAAGATCAGATGTTATACAGTAAATCGCAGGACACCCAAGAACAATGAGGTAGAGGGGAATCGGGGGTGCAAGTCCATAGCTCTCTGAAAATGCTAACTCCCAGTAAACAGGATGGTGGAGAAATCATACACACACACACACTTGCCTTCATCACTTGGGGAACTGAGAATCAAGTCATATTGTAGCTGTATAAAACTTTGGTCAGGCCACGTTTGGAGTCTTGTGTGCAGTTCTGTTTGCCGCATATAGGAAGGATGTAAGGACTTTAGAAAAGACACAAAAGAGATTTACCAGGATGCTGCCTAGATAAGAGATTAAAAGTAGATTAGCATTACTGTCACATATACATTGAAGAATCAAGTGAAATGCATAACTTATGTCAAAGACCAACACAGCCTGAAGATGTGCTGTGGGTAGCCCACAATTGTCACCATACGTCTGGCGCCCACGCTACATGTCCACAACTTACTAACCCTAACCAGGATGTCCTTGGAATGTATGAGGAAACTGGAGCACCTTGGAGGAAATCCATGTATGTTTTCCAAGGAGAAAGTACAAAACTCATTACAGACAGTGGTGGAAATTGAACCCAGGTTGCTGGCACTGTAATGCATTATGCTAACCTCTGTCCTATCATGCTATACCATATTAGATTCAAGGCGAAGTTGGATAAACTTGGATCGTATTCTCACGAGTTGAGGGACGACTAGTTATAAGTATTTCAAAGTATGAGAGGTGGAGTGAGGTTAAGTAGTCTTTATTTCCAGAGTGGAAATGTCAGATACTAGAAGAGAGGGAAAAAGTTTAAAGGAGATTTTCAAAGTAAGTTTTTCTACACAGAAAGTGGTAGTGTCTGGAAAGTATTACCAGGGAAAGTGGTGGAAACAGACATGATAGCAATTTTTCAGAGGCATTTTGACTTTATATGAAAAGGGGCAAGAGATAGAAGGATATAAACCATGGGCAGGCAATTGTATGAGTTTATTTTGGCATCATGGCTAGCACAGACATAGTGGGCTGAAAGGCCTCTTCCTGTGCTCCACTGTTCTATGTTCAATGTTCTATATAAGGCAGATAGAAAGTTTTGATGTGTTAACTTGATACTCCTTTCAGATTTTGAATTAGGTGAACCAGGTATGCACGCATCCTCTGAAGAGTCCAAAGTAATCGGTTACATTTTTCTCACAATGGTCATGCACTTAATAAATAGAAGAGAGCCCTGCATTTGGTTTCAAATGAGAATGATAACCATAATAATGTCACAATAAATATAAATCAGTGCAATAACTAACATCAAGATAGGCACTTGTCAAACATTCCTGCTCAACATGTTTTTTTCCCTTCTTGCTTTGATGGAACTGTTCAAATTTGAATTTTGAAACAAACTACTGGAACAATGGTATGTGAAAAGCAATGACAAGATACGGCAGCTAAGGTTATCTGTGGGCTCTGGGTCTGATCAATGTGAGGAAATAAAACATGTTCAGCTTCAAGCTGCTGCTAGTCCCATGCATTCCACCGAGCTGTGAGTGTGGCTTTGCAGAGTGATCTAATGCGCTCGGTCACACACCATGTACTGACAATGAATCACAATCAGGCTTAATATCATTGGCATATATCATGAAATTTGTTGTTATCCGGCAGCAGTACTTTGTAATGCATAATAAAAAACTGTAAATTACAGTAAGAATATATGGTTTTGAAAGTTAAATTAAATAAGTTGTGCAAGAAAGGGAAAATAAAGTAGTGAGGTAGTGTTAGACCATAAAACATAGGAGTAGAATTAGGCCATTTGGCCCATCGAATCTGCTGCACCATTTAATCATGGCTGATCCTATTTCTCCCCTCCTCAGCCCCGCTCCCTGTAACCTTTGATGCCGTGTCCAATCAAGAACCTATCAATCTCTGCCTTAAATACACCCAACGGCCTGGCCGCCACAGCTGCCTGTGGTAATAAATTCTACAAATTCACCATAGGTTCATGGGTTCAATGTCCATTCAGAAATCTGATGGCAGAGGGGAAGAAGCTATTCCTGAATTGTTGAGGTTCAGGCTCCTGTACTTCCTCCCTGACGCTAGCGAAGAGAAGAGGGCATGTCCTAGGTGATGGGGGTTCTTAATGATGGATGGTGCCTTTTTGAGGCTTCACTCCTGGAAGATGTCCTGGATGCTGGGGAGGCAAGTGCCCATGATGGAGCTGACTAAGTTTACAACTATTCATCAATGAAGATGAATTGAATCTTAAAGTCATAGAGTCGTCAAACACTACAGCACAGAAATAAGTCTTCAACCCACCTTAAGGCTGCAGATACCAGAAAGTAGAATTTATGCCTTTTCATGAATAATTAGTGTTGTCTAGTACCTTAACTTTAATTGCCTCTAAACATTTAAATTAGTTGTCACATGCTTTCTTATCAGTTTAGCTTTGTGATGCATTCTCAACGGAAGTTATTGGGCTCCTGTAATCTACTCATTGGGTTCGTGCATTGCTTCCTGTCCTACTGACCCATATAAGGATGAATTCAGTTAATCCCTATTGATCAGAACGATGCAAAGTTATACAATTAACCAATACCCCATAAGAGAAGGGAAAGATAAATCACGGAGCTGATCCGAGCTCATACCCTGCTGAAAATATGTATTCACATTTTATTGAGATAAAATCAGAAAATGTTGCAAATGCTAAGCAAGTCAGGCAACATTTGTGAAGAGAGAAGCAGGTAATATTTCACCAACAGGTTAACCCAGTTTATCTCACTTTGGATTCTGCTCATCCTTCTGAGTATCTCCAACACTTTCTGTCTTTATTTCAGATTTCCTTTTATGTTTCAATTATATTACATTGGGTGGATTGTGTCAAAGTGATTACCTTACTGCATAACGAATGAAGCATATCAGTAGCCTCTTTATTAGCTACCCCAAACACCTGCTCACCGATGCAAATACCAATCACGTGGCATCAACTCAATGCATAAAAGCATGCAGACCTGGTCTGGAGGTTCAGTTGTTGTTCAGACCAAACATCAAAATGGGAATGAAATGTGATCTAAATGACTTTGACCGTGGAATGATTGTTGGTGCCAGATGGGGCGGTTCGAGTATCTCAGAAACTGCTGATCTCCGAGGATTTTCATGCACCACAGTCTCTAGAGTTTAAGAGAATAATGTGAGAAACAAAAATCATCCAGTGAGCAGCAGTTCTGTGGGAAAAAATGCTTTCTAATGGAAGAGGTCAGAGGAGAATGGCCAGACCGGTTAAAGCTGAGAGGAAGATGACAGTAACTCAATTAACGGCATGTTATAACAACGGTGTACAGAAGAGCATCTCTGAATGTACGATGTGGATGGGCTACAGCAGCAGAAGATCACACCGGTTTCCACTCCTGTACCTAATAAAGTGGTCATCTTTTTGGGAGCTACTCAGGGTTGTACCTTCTGAATCAGGCAAAAGAAAAATTGTTGGGAGAGGGAATAAAATTGAAGATTCAATAACTTCTACCTCACTACAAAGGCTTTTTTTTACTCTCTATCAACAGTTTAACAGTAGGTTGCTTAAGTGGCAATGACCCTCACTCCTGCATTAACTCATGCCTTTAAGCGCACTTTGATAGGGAGGTCTACGACATATCCACCTGAGACACCCACATATCCGGATAATTTCAGTCTCTGAGTTTGACATCCGGGCATCCTTCAAGAGGGTGAGTTCATAAAAAAGTGTCTGGCCCAGATGCTGAGTACTAAAGATCTGTGTGGACCAGCTGGCTAGAGTATTTACTAACATATTCACCTTTTCATTCCTGCAGTCTGAGATTCCCACCTGGTTCAAAAAGACATTATGACTTGCCTCAATTATGACTGTCCAATAGCGCTGCTTCTACTGCAGTAAAGTGCTTTGAGAGATTGGTTATAGCATGAGCAAACTCTTGCCTCACAGTTGACCTGGATCTGCTCCTGTTTGCCCACCACCACAACAGGTCAACAGCAGATGCAATTTGGGTGGCTCGTCGTGCTGCTCTGAACCATCAGGCTGCTGTTCATTGGCTACAGCTTGGCATTCACTATCACCCCATCCAAGCTCATCATCAAACTTCAAAACTGGGGCTTCTGTATCTCCCTTGTAACTGGATACTCAGCAGTGAGGATGGTAACATCTCTCCTCGCTGAGTGTATGATTAGTCCCCTGCTTTACTTTATTATACATACATAACTATGTGACTAAGCACAGCTTCAATCCATCTTCAAGTTTGCCCACAATACTACTGTAGTTGAACAAGTCACAGATCTTGATGAATCAGTTTACCAGAGTGAGATATAGTGGAGCCTCAATTACAATCTTTCACTCAACGTCAGCAATACTAAAGAGCTGACATTGGACAATGGTGAATATGCACCAGTCTACACTAGGGAATCAGTGATGGAGTCAGCAGCTTTAAGTTCCTGGCCATTGGCATATCAGATGACTTTGCTCAACTCATAGACGCAATGATAAGGAATGCAGATCAGTACCTTTAGGGGGTTAAGGAGATCAGCTTGGCATCGAGCGTTCTCACAAATTTCTACAGTTCTACTGTCGAAAGTGTCCTGACTGGTTACATCACGGTCTGGTATGATAATCTGAATGAGGGAGAACGTACAAAGCTGCAGAGAGCTGTTGACTCTGCCCAATACACCACAGGCACACTCCTCCACACTATCCACTGTATCTATAGCAGGAGCTGCCTTAAGAAGGCAGCATCAATCATCAAAGATCCCCACTAAGCCATCTTCTCACAGTTACCATCAGATGGTCAGAGGTGCTTGCAGGTCAGGCGAGTTAGTAGCTTGGGAGATGGTAAACTTTATGCAGGATTCTGTTTGCTTCCAAGCTAAGGACTTGAGTTTCTCAGTGCCATCCAGAACATTTCTTCTCCTCCCTGACCAAGTCAAGTCAAGTCACTTTTTATTATCATTTCGACCATAACTGCTGGTACAGTGCACAGTAAAAATGAGAAAGTTTTTCAGGACCATGTGCTACATGAAACAGTACAAAAACTACACTGAACTACGCGAAAACAACACAGAAAAAAAACTACACTAGACTACAGACCTACCCGGGACTGCATAAAGTGCACAAAACAGTGCAGGCATTACAATAAATAATAAACAAGACAATAGGCACAGTAGAGGGAAGTAAGTTGGTGTCAGTCCAGGCTCTGGGTATTGAGGAGTCTGATAGCTTGGGGGAAGAAACTGTTACATAGTCTGGTCGTGAGAGCCTGAATGCTCCGGTGCCTTTTGCCAGATGGCAGGAGGGAGAAGAGTTTGTATGAGGAGTGTGTGGGGTCCTTCATAATGCTGTTTGCTTTGTGGATGCAGCATGTAGTGTAAATGTCTGTAATGGCGGGAAGAGAGACCCCGATGATCTTCTCAGTTGACCTCACTATCCGCTGCAGGGTCTTGCGATCCGAGATGGTGCAATTTCCGAACCAGGCAGTGAAGCAGCTGCTCAGGATGCTCTCAATATAACCCCTGTAGAATGTGATGAGGATGGGGGGTGTGAGATGGACTTTTCTCAGCCTTTGCAGAAAGTAGAGACGCTGCTGGGCTTTCTTTGCTACGGAGCTGATGTTGAGGGACCAGGTGAGATTCTCTGCCAGGTGAACCCCAAGAAATTTGGTGCTCTTAGTGATCTTTACCGAGGAGCTGTCGATGTTCAGTGGGGAGTGGTCACTCCGTGCCCTCCTGAAGTCAACAACCACCTCTTTTGTTTTGTTCACATTCGGAGACAGGTTGCTGGCTCTGCACCAGTCCGTTAGCCGCTGCATCTCCTCTCTGTAAACTGACTCGTCGTTCTTGCTGATGAGACCCACCATGATCGTGTTATCGGCGAACTTGATGATGTGGTTCGAGCTGTGTGTTGCAGCACAGTCGTGGGTCAGCAGAGTGAACAGCAGTGGACTGAGCACACAGCCCTGGGGGGCCCCCGTGCTCAGTGTGATGGTGTTGGAGATGATGCCTCTGATCCGGACTGACTGAGGTCTCCCAGTCAGGAAGTCTAGGATCCAGTTGCAGAGGGAGGTGTTCAGGGCCAGTAAGCCAGTCATGGACCAGGGTTTCCGAAGGGTCAGTGAGGATGTTGACATTTTTCAAGTAGATTTTGATAATGCCTATATCTTTTACTTTTTCCACCTGGTAATTTTTCAGTGGCAGAGCTTGGAAAAGAGAGCCTGAAAATGATATGGCAAGTCCAGTGAGACAGTAAATGGTTACATATACGCACTTTGAACTTCGAAATTCAAGCTTTTGATGGACGAGTCGACTTGGAGGGTTTGTCATACCAGTGGAGTTGAAGAGTTTTGCAAAGGTAACTGTCTCAACAGTGATTTGACATCCCTCCTGCCAAGATGTCTAATTTCGGAGGCGTGATGGCAAGCGGGGGTTGTTGCTGCCTGGTGGAACCTGAGCTCTGATCTGGGTTTGCTGCGTTCATCGTCAGGCATCCTTTTCTTCTGCAGGTACATGGAAAGTAACGGCGAATCACCCCAATAATATCAGTCTTCAGAGACAGGGTCTTGCTATCAGAGAGATCAGTGGTGAACGTTTCCTTTGTAGATTCTGAGTTGAGCACCCGTTGGATTATCAGGAGGGTGAGGACAGTAAAAGACAGAAACTAAACAAAGGCATTTGCTAAAGCTGTGAAATGCAAAGTCAGATCTGTTGCTCAGATGCAAAAAGCAGATGGAGAACATTGGAGATGCACAGCTGGTCAGAGACTGTCTGCAGAGACACAGAAATATTATTTCAGAATGATAACTGGTCAGTTCATATTCAAATAAATGAAACAAGTTACCTGACAGTGTTGAATTGGGTCCCAAAGATTGCATGCACTCAGATGGAGATGAGGCGCTGTTCCTCAAGCATACATTGGACACTATTGAAACAGCAGCTGAGGCCCAGCGTAGACGGTCAGAGTGACTGGGAATAGAGAATTAAAGTGAGAGTGAACCTCACACTGAGCCGAAATGATCTATATGGCAATGCTTGACTTCCAAAATCTGAATCTTCCACCAACTAGAAGCTCCACAACAGAATGCGGTGGGGAGGGAGCATAGTCAATTCCAAATTCTCTTTCAAGATATATTCTAACCTGATTCAGAAAAACACATCCATTCATTTCCGCCTCATAATTGCTCTGGATAGTTTCAACCCTATTCCCACACTGTCCCTTTTCTCGCTTCTTCTGATCTACCCTCCATCACCTCCAGCATCCTATCACGCTATTTCTTTCCTTTCCGCCATGTATTCCACCTCTCCTGATCCACACATTCCTCCTACTGGGTCCTCCTCAACCCCGCCCCATTGGTTCCCAATTTCCACCGCACCTCCCTTATTTAATTCCATGCTCCACCTTCCTGTCCTATCAGAGTCCATCACCTGCTGCCCTATGTTGCCCCCACCTATCACCTCTCAGCCTCTGTTGCTACCCCAGTGTCCTCTCTGGATCTGCCTATCACTTCCCATCACCCCTCTATCATTCAATCTGGACAAAGGGTCTTCGCAAGTAAGACAACTGTCCACTTCCATTCACAGATGCTGCCTGAGCTGTTGAGTTCCGCCACTACTTTCAAAGCTTTGAAGTACATTTGGTATCAAACAATGTACAAATTATACATCCTTGAGATTTGTTTGCTTACAGGCAGCCATGAAGCAAGAAACCTGAAAGAACCCAAATTATAAAAAGAAAATAAAGACCAACACCCAATACGCAGAGAAAGGGGAAAAGCCACAAATCAAGCAGACTACATTCCGAACCAAAATGAATCCTTAGATCCAAACCCCGGAGCAGGCCCAAGGCTTTGGTATCAGTCCATGATATTAAGAGGCACAGAGCACAGCAGCTGGGACAGTCTTCATAGACTCCGCACCGTGGAAAGAGGAGTGAAAATCAGAGGAGAGCTGGTGAAATTGGCTTTTGTCTCCGATCCCGACACCCTGTCTTTCCAGTCTATCTGGGCCGGCATTTGAATTGTCCACTCAGCGCATTGCACCTCGCACTGGGACCCAGGCCCCGTGCAGCAAAATGCACTGGGCCTGGACCACGCCACCCAGTGACTCGCTCCGGGCCCAGGTTTTGCTGCCCAGCCCAAAGCCACTCTGGATTTCCAGCATCTACAGAATCTCTTCTGTTTGTGACCTTCTCCTAAAGCTTGCTTTCTGCCTATTCCTTCATTGCCAATGATGCAAGATGCTGGAGCTCCCTACCTAATCTCACAATGGAGGTACCTTCACCACAAGAATTGCACCACCTTATTTATCAGCGCCTACGCAAGAACAATTAGGAATGAGAAATAAATGCTTGCCTTGAATTAAACATTGTATAATCACATCTGATTAAATCATAGAAAGGTGTAGCATGAAAGAAGGCCATTTGCACCACCGATGGAAAGTCACTGAGGTGAAATATTAACTTGTTTTTCACTCTAGAGTAACATACACAAGCTTAAGAGGAATGATGGTGCCTAACCGTGACTCCTTTGCTTGTATCTTTGGAAACAGCTCTATTTCTACCTTTAATATCTTTATTTTTCCTTTTCAGGGTTCTTTTGAAGACCCTGACCTGGAGTTACACGCAGGGTTCAGTTGTTTGTGGGAATGGGACCCGTTCTCGGGGTTCCACGACTGGCCATTATTTGACATGCCAAGGGTTTGGCCTGAGAGTCTCGATCGTGTTTGGAAGCCTAAGATCTCAGGGCTCTGGAGACGGGCGGGTCGAGGGTCGGTGTCACAGCAGGAGACTAGTGTATCATCGGGGAGGCCGGAAAGTCTTTCGCTGTGGGCCCGAAGACCCAAGGTCTTTGCGATCTTCGGACAGAGCTCGAAAAAAGCGACAATACGGACTTTTAAGATCGTAAACCAGCAGGTTGTTGTTATGTCTCCCACTCGCTGTGAAAATGGGAGACACCTCCCTCTCCCTTGCCAGGGTTGTCGAATTTCGGACGTAATGTGAAGCCTTTGGGGTAACTTTGGTCTGTGTCTTTGCTATTGGTTAGCACACGCTTGGGCTCATTTGATTTTGTCGGTGGGGGGGAGGAGGGATTGTTGCTCGCCACCGCTTATGCGCGGGAGGGGGAAATGGGGGGGACTTTAGGGTTCTCACATTTAACTGTCGTTCATTTTTGGGGGCACCTCTGTTTTTATGGATGTTTTGCAAAGAAAAAGCATTTCAGGATGTATATTGTATACATTTCTCTGACATTAAACTTGACCTTTGAACCTTTGAACACAAAATGCTGGAGAAACTAAACAGTTCAGGCAACTTGTACGGAAAGGAATAAACAGTTGACGTTTTGGGTTGTGACCCTTCATGAGGCCTGGAAAGGAAGGGGGTAGTTGCTGGGGCAAGGGGGAACGGAGTACAAGTTGGCAAGTGATAGGTGAAGCCAGGTGAGGGCAAAGGTGGGCGGGGAGAGGGGTTGAAGTGAGAAACTGGGAGGTGATAGGTGGAACAGGTAAAGGATTGAAGATAAGGAATCTGATAGGAGAGGAGAGTGGACCACGGCAGAAATGGAAGGAGGAGAGGCACCAGGGGGAGGTGATAGGCAGCTGAGGTGAAGAGAAGTTTCTCATTCTGTGTGGATGCTGTTTACCCTGCAGATTTTCTATTTTATTTCAGGTTCCCAGCAATGGCTGCATTCTCCTATTCCCTTCCTGTACTGAAATGTTGTTAATTCTATAAGCATTTTATACATCAATTCTACAATTGAATAAAGGCAAAGCACAATTGTACAATTGGATCAGAATTTTAAATTCTGTGGCTAATGAGGGGATCAGGATGCAGACAAATTGGTAATTAAGTCATTTCAGTCATAAGAAGAGCAAGGCAGTGAGAAATCCTTCATTTCCTGAACAATGCTATAGTGAAGCTGTTAGACAGTAATCTGTGTACAGCCATTCCTCACTTCACTCTGACTCTAATGAATGCACTAATGACTTAGCAGTGAGCCTACAAATCTCCTCTATGGCAGAAAGTTATATCTGTAGTGTTTTGGAAATGTAATCAGAGAATACATGCCCATGCGGTCAGCAGGGGAGCCAGAAAGTTGCGAGATACAGAGAGGCTGTGCGTGTCGTTATTTACTGTGATAAACCTGGACCTTTCCTCCGAGTCATTATCACCAGCTGCCACTGAAATATCACCACAATGAGGGTGGCTGGAATGGATGAATACATTCCTGTCTGACATAAAGCCCCAGTGGATTGACAGAAGCATTAGTATATCTGTTGGCATCAAACAGCAATAGCGACTCTATTGCTAATTATTGTACATGCACCTGAAATGTTACTTCACGGTCTTGTTGAACAAGCCCATCATATACGTTTAATTAAAAACAGACTTGAACAAGATGAATTAGGTGCCGTGAAATTTTAAACCCTTTCCCTGTGGCAGACTCGTTAATCCTCTATCTGAGCCGGGCATGCCTGTAGTATCAAGGACAATGCTGGTGATTGTCAGCAAGCTTAGACAGTGACTGGTAGGTTTGCCAACAGTCGCTGGATGCACTCCTGCAGGTCTAAGATTTTGGATTACATGCCGGTTGATCATGTGACCTCAATCATAAGAGACCATGAGACGTAGGAGCAGAATTAGGCCATTCGGCCTGTCAGAGGCTTCACCATTCCAGCATGGCTGATTTTTTGTCCCTCTCAACCCCATTCACCTGCCTACACCCTGTAACCTTTGAAGCTCTTAATAATCAAAAACCTATCAACCTCCACTTTAAATACACCCAATGACTTGACGTGGATTCTGAGGCTGTGCCCTCTAGCCCTAGACTCTCCAGTAAAGGAGGCATCCTCTCCACGTCCACTCTATCTAGGCCTTTCAATGTTTGATAGGTTTCAATGAGATTCCTCCTCCTCCTTCTAAACTTCAGCAAGTACAGGCCCAGAGCCATCAAGTTCTCCTCATGCATTAACATTAACTGACCATTTTCACCAGCACTGTACAGCAATAAGGCACTTCAACAGCATCAGGCCTGGCCTGCTGTTCCCATTTCCCAAAGGCACTGTGGGACCAGCTCCAGTTTCCACACTTCATTTCATCATAGCTCTCTTGTGCTTGCCTGCTACAGGTTAGGACTCTGAAGCTGAAAGGGGGAAACAGAAAGTGGAAGGAAAGTGTACAGAGGCTGCAGGAGGATGTCTTTGCTACCAATCAACAGGATATGCCAAGGTCAAGGCTAAGGTATCTGTCAATCCATTTCACTTGCACCCTTACTCACATTCTTCAAGCACTCAACCTGCGGCAGTTCTGTGGGCAAAAATGCCTTTTTAATGAGAGAGGTCAGAAGAGAATAGCCAGACTAGTCCAAGCCGACAGGAAGGCGAATAAGCATGTGATCAATAGCTCAAATAACCACGCATTACAACAGTGGCCTGGAGAAACGCATCTCTGAATCCACAGCACATCGAACCTTCAACTGGATGGGCTACAGAAATAGAAGACCACAAACTTTATCAGGTCAGAAGGATACGTAGTGTCTCACAGCATTGCCTTTCCTAACTGTGAGAGAAGACATTACCATGCTTGAGGACGGTACCTCTCATTCTTCCACAATTGTGAACAAGGCTTGAAATACTCAGACCGACATTTTGTCCATCCATTGGTAAATCAGGATCAGAAAGTTTTTTATCACTGACATATGCCGTGAAATTTGTGGCTATGTGGCAGCAAGACATAAAATAGTTACTGTAAATTACAATTAAAATAAAGCAATAGTCCAAAAGAGGAGAAACGAGGCTGTGTCTAAGAGTTCATGGACTGTTCAGAAATCTGATGGCAGAGAGAAAGCAGCAGCTCCAAAAACACTGAGTGTTGTTAAGTTCAACGTATTAATGTTGCCCCTTTGCCACTTTAGTTCTGGATTTCTTCTCCAATTTCTGATCCAGGAAGTTAGGGCAAGCTGGATCCAAAATTAGGAGACTGGAGACCGTGGGTAATAATGGAGGCTGATCTTCAGATTGGAAATCTGTAGCCAGTGGTGTACCACGGGGGATCTGTCATATCTAAAATCACCTGTTCTGAGATTAGACTGTATATGTGGGTGGGAGGGAGGGAGGAACAGGGCTTGTTTCACTGTTGCTTTTTTGCTTGTTATGTCTATTCTGTTGTGTCCTGTGTTGTTCATTTCTGACATTGTGGCGCACTATTGTGACACAGGAATGTGTGGCAACACTTGCAGGCCACCTTCTGCACATCCTTGGGTATGTTGGTTGTTCACATAAATTACACATTTCACTGTCTCCATGTGATAAATAAATATATCTGAAATATTACTCTAGTCTGATAAGTAAGGCTGTTGGAGTTATACTTGGTCAAGATGGTTGCCCAAGCTGGAAGGTTCAGCTGAGCAGTGGCAGATGGATTTCATCTAGCCCGGTATGAGGTAATGCATCTTGCATATTCAATGTTCAAGAAAGTGGGATTAGCCTAGATTGGCTTCTTGGACAAGATGGGCCTGTATCCATTCTGTGGGACTCCAAGACTTCATGACTCTTTGATGCCTTTGACAAAGTTCAAATTAAGATTTATTGTCGGAGTACATGCATGTCACCATATACAGCCCTAAGATTCTTTTTCCTGCATGAATACTCATCAAATCTATAGAATAGTAACTAGATAGGGTCAATGAAAGAGCAAGAGCATAGAAGAAAACAAACTGTGCAATTGCAAATATAAATAAATAGCAAAAGTATGAAATAACAAGATAAAGAGCCCTTAAAGTGAGATCATTGATTGTGGAAACATCTCAATAGATGAGTATAGCTGTCCTCTTTCGTTCAAGTCCCTGATGGCGGAAGGGTAGTAACTGTTCTTGAACCTGATGGTACGAGTCCTGAGGCACTTGTACCTTCTACCCAATGGTAGCAGTGAGAGAAGAGCATGGTCTAGGTGGTGAGGATCTCTGACGATGGATGCTGCCGTGTTTCATGTAGATGTGCTCAATGATTGGGAGGGTTTTACCCATGATGTATTGGGCCGAATCCACTACCGTTTGTTAGATTTTCCAATCAAAAGCTTCGATTTTCCCATGCCAGGTCATAATGCAGCCAGTCAGCACACTTTCCACCAAACACCTATAGAAGTTTGCCAAGGGTTTTGACGACGTGCCGAATCTCCGCAGCCTTCTAAGGAAGTAGAGGCACTGTCACACTTTCTTTGCAATTACACTTATTTGATGGGTCCAGGACAGGTCCTCTCAGATAATGACACCCAGGAACTTAAAGTTACTGACCCTCTCCACCTCTGATCCTCCGGTGAGTACTGGCTCTGGTTACCTTGGTCTTGCTGACATTGAGTGAGAGGTTCCTGTTAGGACACCACTCAGCCAAATTTTCAATCTTGTTCCTATACGCTGATTCATCCCCACATTTGATTCAGCAGACAGCAATGGCGTCATCAGTGAACTTGAATGTGGAATTGGAGCAGAGCTGTTCTTAGCCATACAGTCTTAGGTGTAAAGCAAGCAGAGCAGGGGGCTACGCACACAGCCCTGTGGTGCACCTGTGCTGACGGAGATTGTGCAGGAGATGTTTTTGCCAAACGAGAACCTAGAGTGCTGAAAACTGTAAGTGTTTGAACTACTTCAATAAAAATTGACCTCATTCTGTGGTTAAAAAGCATCTTTAATCCAGTTACTATTGAATATACAGTTCTTCAGATTTATTAATATACTGATCAGAAAGAACAAAATAAAGATTTCCATTTCTATAATGCCTTTCATAATCACAGCTCATCCCTGCATACTTGACAGCTAGTGAGGTATTTCTGAAAACTGTAGTTATTGTTGGAACACCAACAATGTTTTGCTGAGTCATTGGAGAAACCTGTCTTGAAATGAGGCACCAGTGAAGAAGTGGTTAGATAGAAGTATAGGTTATAAAGCTTATTTCCTTAAATGAAGTTTGAACTCAAAGCACTTGGAGACAGAGGTGAGATTACTAACAACTGAGTTACAGCTGTCTATAATAATAATTAACATCTAACTAATTGTTCTCACTGAACACTCCCTCTGTACACACAGAGGCTATGATATTTCAAAGGGACAGGGCCATTGTACCAATTTAATCCAGTATCATGTCACTGATCCTTTGCTTGTGAGGTAACACTTGGAACAGAAAAAATTGTAGAGAGGCCAAGAATGTGACAGGGCAAGGATAGGATTTATAAATATGTTACATTTTGAAAGGTCCAATTAACACTGATGTTTATCTGATTGAAATTAAATGCCTTCTTTCATGACGATGAATTCATTTATAAAGATGAATGAGACTGCAGTGGAGTTCTGGGAGGCACCTTCCACTGGACCACAATAATTTGAGAAATAATATCATTTCCCCTCTTGTCCGCTGGCTGAAGTTTTGATGACTCAGCAGGAGAATCTTTGTGGAAATTAAGCAAAACTTTTTTGA
The DNA here is from genome assembly GCF_048418815.1 of Hemitrygon akajei. NCBI lineage: Eukaryota > Metazoa > Chordata > Chondrichthyes > Myliobatiformes > Dasyatidae > Hemitrygon > Hemitrygon akajei. The sequence goes on from NC_133129.1 coordinate 40,328,370, forward strand.
AAGAATAGTAAACTTTCTGAAGTTCATGAAACATCAAACAAATAGTATAACCATTGTGTATTTGGTGGGATCTATTTTCACCATTACACTTACATACATTACAAAAACTATTCAATGTAAATTTTAACTGAATAAAGATTTTGAAATTTCTCTACAAACAGTTTTCAAGTATTATTGTTGACATTTCAGGCTGAAACTCTGTATTAGGACTGAGAATGGAGAGGCAAGGTTGCCAGCAGAAAGAAGAGAAGGGAAGTGGGAAGAGAGTCCAGGGTGACTGATGGACTGAGAACAATGTAAGATGCAAGTCACCGTTTTGAAAAATAAGGCATTTGATAAGGTTCCCCATGTGAGGCTCACTCAGAAAGTAATGAGGCATAGGATCCAAGGAGACCTTGCTTTGTGGATCCAGAATTGGCTTGACCACAGAAGGCAAAGGGGAGTTGTAGATGGTTTGTATTCTACATAAAGGATGGTGACTAGTGGTGTTCTGCAGGGATCTGTTCTGGGACCTCTCCTCTTTGTGATTTTTATGAATGAGCTGAATGAGGAAGTAGAAGGGTGGGTTAGTAAGTTTGCTGATGATACAAAAGTTGGGGGTGTTCTGCTGCAGTACCATTAATAATGGTTTCTCACTTTTCACCATGTCAGATGTTGACCTAATCAGTCTTTAGTTTCCTGCTTCCTGCCTCCCTCTCCCAGGATGCCACACTTGTTGATTTCAAGTTCAAGCTCAAGTTTAATAGTCATTCAACCATATGATGTATACAGCTAAATGAAACATTGTTCTTCTGGGGCTAAGATGCAAAACACAGCATGTACAGTCACACACAGCACATATAGTTACAATAGCACACACGGTCACAAAAATAATATTAGCACAAGTCCATGAATGGTATGGCCTGAAGATTAATAGTGCTTGGGATGTTGTCCTGGAGTCACGTTTCTACAGGAACAGGCACACAACAGTTCCTCATCCTGCACTGGGTCAGCCACAGACGAAGGCAACCAGTCTGTCTTCCAGGGAATGAACACTTGAGATGAGAGCCCCAGTGAGACAGCCAGCCAATCTAAAGAGACCTTTTTCTGAATCTATTCAATTTGAGAAGTTGGAACCATATTTTGAGATGTCACTTGTGTCGTCAATGGAGAAGACTTATGCAAAACATCTTTAATTCTATCACCTCTTATTTTGCACTACTAATTCTCCAAACTTAAGGCAATGCATTAGAAAGGCAGCGTGTACCATAAAGGACCCTCACCACCTAGGACATGTCCTCTTCTCATTACTCCCATCAGGGAGGAGGTACAGGAGCCGGAAGACACACACTCAATGTTTTAAGAACTGTTTCTTCCCTTCCACCATCAGATTCCTAAGTGTTCTATGAACCCATGAACACAGCCTCGCTATTTTGCTCTCTACTTTTTAATATGTATTTCTTACTGTTACTTGCAGCACTTTTTTCTGTGTTCCACAAATTTCACAACATACACAATAATAAACCTGATTCTAATTCTGATTCACTTACTTTCTATAGCACAAATGTTTGCTTTGTTTTTTAAAAATATTTATGGAAACCCTTTTAATCAGTTTTTAATATTATTTTATTTATCTGTATATAACACACTAATTAGACCTTTTCATTCATCTTCTAGTCTTTCGTTGATGTTTTTAATATTCAGCCAATCTTTTACACCTGCAATCCAGCTTTGAGTAATTGTATGTATTTCCTTTAATCTTGATAATATCTATTTTAATAAATCGTAGATGGTGGATCCTCTTGTTTTTTTTCTTTCTCGTTGCACGTATCCATTCTGTGTATCCTGATCAATTAACTTAAATGCCTGCCTCTGTATCTCTGCTGACTGAACCATATGCATCAAAATGAGGTCATTAATTAACCTCTCTCATTGCACAATGCCAGGTCCAGAAACACCAGCTTTCCATTTGACTCCATGACGTGCTTTACTAAGACGACCTCCTCAAAACACCAATGACCTCCTCATCAGGAGTGCCTTTGCTCAGATGATTTATTTTTTTAAATCTATATATAAATTAAAATCGCCCATCATTATCATAATTCTTCTCCAAAAAGTTTCTATTACTTTTTCCTTTCTCTGCTCTTTCCAAACATAAGGTTATTGTTAATGGGTTTCATACACATTCCGAGTGAATTCTTGCCTTCATTGGTTTACATATCCTCCCAAATGGTTTCGACAGCCTGGTTTCCTGAACTTTGTTCATCCTTCTTTATTGCCCTAAGGCCATCTTTAATTAACAGAGCCACCTTTCCATCTTTTCCTGCTTGTTCCTCTTTCCTAAATGTCACGTAGGCTTCAATATTCAGGTCTCAGACTACACCACTCTACAGCTGTCTCTGTAACAACAATCAGAGCACATTTATTTACTTCTAGTTGCATTCTCCATTCATCTGATTTGCTTCAAAAACCACATGCACTCAGATACACAGCCTATAGATGCGTCTTTTTATTATTTTTGTGACCTCTTTGCCTTTTCTACTGATCTACTGGACATCTTCTACGTAGACACTAAAACTAGAAAATTAATCATATGTCATTAAACAGTTCCACTACTGCATTAGAAAATAATCACAAACAGAAATGTTTGATTTGGCAGGTTATAGTATTCCAATCTGTTATAGTAGATGGAGAAAGATAGGCATATAATTTAGATGTTTCTAGTTTTAGGTTTAAAAAAAGAGAACTAATTGACAAAAGAATCAACACAGGTTTACATTTTTAGATGCAGCTGAGTGGGAAGGAATGGCAGGGTTGATGATGGAAGCTAATTCAATCATTACAGTCAGACGTTCCAGCTATTCAAATACTTGAAAGGAAAGTATTTACAGAGCTGAGGGGAAAGGTCAGAGGAGGGGAACGAGCCTGATTTCCTTCACAAGAAATGCCTTGAATTCAGTGAGCCGATTAGCCTCATTCCACAGTGTCATCCTTGTTCTGATGTCCTATTATTTATTTTCAGTATCTTTATGTGCTTTGAAATCTTTTTCTCAGGGGACTTGTGACAGTTTTCAGGAAAAACTCTGACTATGTTTCTTTCAGAAGTGTTACTGGGGACTTTCCTGTGTAACTATGGAAACGCAGACAAACATAATTTTAGAAGTCACATGGCTTTGAGTGTTTTACTTTTACATACATAAAATGTGCAGTACATCATTTTATTGGTCCACCATGTGTACACAGACCATAATACTAATCTAAGCTAATTTCACTTACCTGTACATGATCTATATCTCTCTATCCCCTGCTTGTTCCAGTGACTGTCAAAATGCTTCTTATTACTGAATCGCTTTCTGCAACCTCCTCCGGCCCCACATACCAGTCACCCGCCTTCGGTCTGTGTGGGGCACTGGAGCGTATTGGGCTCCAGGTTTTTAGAGCACCTGAAAATGGTTAATTGTTGTTTAATAAGAATCGTTAATCATTTAGAGTTCCTTGTGATTTTGCCTCAAGTGCCCCGGTCTTTGTAATGTTGTCTCCTGGTGGTTTCTATTTCTGTTTATTAAGTTTATTTCGACAGGCTCAGGGATTCCGTGTTACTTGTATTGTTTAAGTGGACACCCGATTAGCACTAATCCCAGGGTCCTAGTTTCGAGGATGTTACATCTCACCGTGTCACTCAGCTGAGTTCTTTTGGAATTATACTGAATAAACTCTGGTCACGGTCTCTACATTGGAGCCTGTCTTTTCTTTGCACTTGGGTTTCGATACTGCCTACACACATTGGGACACCCAACACTCACTTTGTAAAACAAACTCAGCTGTAAACTTTTGCCCTCTCATCTTAAATCTGAGTCCCCCTAAGTATTTAACATTTCCACCCTGGGAAGAAAAGTTGGGCTATCTATGCTTCTCAAAATTTTCTATTAGGTCAATCCAGTTCAAGAAATTACTCCACATTTGTTCAACTTCGCCTGTACCTAATACACTCCAGACTGGACAAGGTCTCAGTAATATTTTCACCATCCAAGGAGCCTCCACATCCTTCCTGTAGTGTGGCAACCAGAAAAGTGCACAATACTCCAAATCAGTACAGTTAGACCTAAACAAAATCCAGATGCAAGCAGAAAAATGGCAGATGAACTTTAATGTAAAATATTACATGTAGGAAGTAGAAATATTGAATATAAATATACAATAGGGGTCTGGGGTTAGAATGTGCATTGTATAAGAAGGATTTAGGTGACCTGATAGACTCATCACTATCAACATCTAAACAGTGCACAGAAGCAATAAGGAAGGCTAATAGAATGTTGGGTTATATAATGCCGTCAGTGAATTTCAAGTCTAGAGACATCCTCCTTAAGCTGCATAATGACCAGCGAGGCCAAACCTTGAGTATTATGTACAATTTTGGCCTCCATATTATGTGAGGGATGTGAAGGCATTGGAGAGAATTCAGAGAAGGGTGACTACACTCATTCCAGATCTGCAGGGTATGAGCTATGAAAAATGATTGAAAGAATTAAATCTTTTTAGCCCAAGTAGACATAGAATGAGAGGAGACATGATAGAAGTGTTCAAAGTTATTAGGGGTATAAGTAAGGTGGATGCCAATTGCTACTTCAAAATGAATCCATCAACGAGAACACGAGGCCATAGGTGGAGACTGATTAAAGGGAGATTTCAGACGAACATCAGGAAGCATTTCTTTACACAGCCAGTTGTGGACAATTGGAACAAACTACCATGTTGTTCTCAAAAAATTTCTAATGTTCTAAATGTGGCTTTAAGGGGCCTAACTAAAGTTTCATGCAGCTGTAACATGGCTTCCCAACTTTTACTCAGTGCCCTGACCAATGAATTCAAGAAAGGAGTATTTTTTCTTTACCATCCTTTCTACTTTTGTTGCCACTTTCAAAGAGGTATGAACTCACACCCCAAGATCTCTCTATATATCAAAGTTCCGAAGGGTCCTCAAATTTACTGTACATTTTCCTCTTGCATGCAGTCTCACAAAATGCAACACCTCGCATTTGTTTGGATTATTCTTCATTTGCTAAGTCCCTGTCCAAATTACCACCTGATCTATATTCTGGTAACAGTATATCATTTGACAACCTTCTTCACGGTCCACAACTCGACTAATTTTCTCATTGTCTGCAAACTTACTAATCAGACCACCTACATTTTCATCAGCTCATTCAAATACATGTAACAGTTATTTAATTATTAATTAAAAGCAACAGAGGTCCTGGGCCCGATCCTTGTGGGATGCCACTTGCCAGAGAAGCACCACCAGTCATACGAACACCCCTCCAACATTACCCTAAATGCAAGGGATTCTGCAAATGCAGGAAATTCAGAGTAACACAGACAAAATGCTGGAGAACTCAGCAGGTCAGGCAACATCTATGAAGAGGAAAAAAGAGTTAACGTTTCAGTCCAAGATTCTTCATTGAGCCTGATGAATGGTCTTGGCCCAACACATTGACTTTTATTCCTTTTTATAGATGCTACATGATCCACTGAGTTCCTCCAGCATTCTGTGTGTGTTACTCCACCATTACCCCCTATCTTTTATGACTTTGTGAAGAGAAAATGCAGATTACTAAACTTCTGATAAGAATCACATGGACAAACTAACATCATTTTCCACTTATCAACACAATTACCCAACAGGATTCAAGTCTTTCACAATGTACGTAACAAAATGTTCTTTAAGAAGATGAATGATTACTGAAGTTTCATAACATTTGTACAGAGACATATGGGAGTAGAAATAGGGGTTCCCAGATCTAAAACAGCAAATGGGATTTTGCACAGAAAACCTTTGTCCAGAAGATCACCCTGGGCCATATTGGTTTAATTGCCAAGTAGGTATTCCAATAACTGCCCAAACAAACACTAGCAGGGCTTACATAAGTAAAAAAAAGGTTCTACCCTTGGCCAAAGACCTTTTCTAAAACCAGTCAATTGACTTCATAGGGCACTGCAGTGATGTATATGATTCATGAAGATATTCAAATATTTTTGATAGATTTGATAAATGTTTTGCTCTGAGATAGCAGAGGTCAGAATGTTTTTTGAGGAGGTGTCATTGCTTTGATCCTGGGCAGTCACCTCTTTGTTCAAAGACAGTTGTACTTTGCAGGCTTGAAGAAAATAAATACACTTCCTAAAGGATGGTCAAACACGAACATTCCTCATGTTAAGGGTTAAGGGGGGGAGGGTTAAGGGGAGGGGGGAGGGTCAATATTATTTTTCTTACTATTTATCATCACATTTATTCTTTGTAATTTTCTAAAATTTAATAAATAAATATTTTTTTTTAAAAAACACGAACATTCCTCATGTTAATGAGAGATGATTTCATTTCCTGGTCAAAGTTGCATCCAGGGTCAAAAAATGCCGAGTTACTGATGTTTATATCAATCTTTTCCCTCAACTGTATTCTGTCTCTGACATCCACTTCTGATGACACTTTGGTCCTGGGTCTGGGCTCTGCTCCCTACTTGTAGACTCCTTTTATAAGATACCTCAGCCATTGTTCCAATATGCTAAAGAATAAACTTGATATCAACCCCAAAGGGGAAAGGGAGTTCAAATAAACCCAAGAAATATTTTTAGTTGTGGAAAACATTCTTCCTAAATCCACAAGCATCAAAACCATAAATGAACAAGTTGCTCAATATATCGATATTGCAGAACAGTTACTGAGTTTAACAACTGCACTCCAAAGTAGTTAGCTTTACTGTTTGAAACATTTTTAGGCATTCTAATATAAAAAGGATGATACATAAATAAAAATATTTATTGCCTATTGATTTATTTGACCTTATCTTTGTAGCCTTTCCTTTATCATTAGATTGGTTATATTTTCAGTTTTCTAATTAACTCTCATTGGCTGGTAAATGCTTATTTAATAGTTCCCGTTTTATAAAGCAATTTCTGGATTGTCAGTGTTGTCTTCATCCATCTTCTATGTCTCTTTCATGTCAAAAACTCTCCACTTATCTGTAAGGTGGCAATTTTAATAATTGATTGAAATCAAAGATCTTGTTTATTCATTCCATAACAGAGCTAAATAATATCAAAACACCAATCATTTTGTCCTCAGTGAGGTTTCCATTTGTCCAGTGTATTTTTCTTCACCC